>NW_027189308.1:0-310114 GCF_040958095.1 Procambarus clarkii | reverse complement strand
TGACTTTTTTACACGTTAATCATGTAGTTTGATATTACGTAAATATATTCATTTTTACCAATATTTTGATACTATTTCATGTAGTATTTCATTTCATATTCATTTCATATGTGATTTGGCCTTCAAATCTCAGAATTTCGCATAATATTGCATTTTAAGCAAGTTTTCTTGCATTTTGTTTCGTACGAAAAATCATCGAATTTAGCAATATTTTGACGTTTATCATCCCCTTTTTCTTTATGTGATTTAAACAAAATATCATCGAATTTGGCAATATTTTGCCGTTTTTCCACGTTTTTGTGAATTTTCAGTTTATGGGTATTAATTCATTATATATACGATAAAAATGATGCAAACACATTATTGATTAGATAATAACCTTAAATGCTTCATTTTCAATCATCTATTTGTTTCTCGTTAAAATACTGAGTAAGATATTGAAAGGGGGAGAAGTTCGGTTTTTATTGCATATATCGACGTTTCAGCCGGATTAGAGCGGTTTTCGTGTACATCTTCCCTCCGTAATATAAACGAAAAATCAAGAACATTTTAGTCAATTCTAATGAAAACACATTGTTTTTTTATCATTTGTATTGGAAACAACATTGTCATATGTCTTTTCTTGGATCGAAATAATACGAAACCTCGCTCAATGATTTGAAGTTAAAATCCTCAAATTTGGTAAAATAGTGACTTTTCACGTTAATCATGTAGTTTGATATTACGTAAATATATTCATTTTTACCAATATTTCGATACTATTTCATGTAGTATCACGATACGTGATTTGGCCTTCAAATCACAGAATTTCGCATAATATTGCATTTTAAGCAAGTTTTCTTGCATTTTGTTTCGTACGAAAAATCATCGAATTTAGCAATATTTTGACGTTTATCATCCCCTTTTCCTTTATGTGATTTAAACAAAATATCGTCGAATTAGGCAATATTTTGCCGTTTTTCCACGTTTTTGTGAATTTTCAGTTTATGGGTATTAATTCATTATATATACAATAAAAATGATGCAAACACATAATTGATTAGATAATAACCTTAAATACTTCATTTTCAATCATCTATTTGTTTCTCGTTAAAATACTGAGTAAGATATTGAAAGGGGGAGAAGTTCGGTTTTTATTGCATATATCGACGTTTCAGCCGGATTAGAGTGGTTTTACGTGTACATTTTCCCTCCGTAATATAAACGGAAAATCAAGAACATTTTAGTTAATTCTAATGAAAACACATTGTTTTTTTATCATTTGTATTGGAAACAACATTGTCATATGTCTTTTCTTGGATCTAAATAATACGAAACCTCGCTCAATGATTTGAAGTTAAAATCCACAAACATGGTAAAATAGTGACTTTTTCATGTTAATCATGTAGTTTGATATTACGTAAATATACTCATTTTTACCAATATTTTGATACTATTTCATGGAGTATTACGATATGTGATTTGGCCTTCAAATCTCAGAATTTCGCATAATATTGCATTTTAAGCAAGTTTTCTTGCATTTTGTTTCGTACGAAAAATCATCGAATTTAGCAATATTTTGACGTTTATCATCCCCTTCTCCTTTATGTGATTTAAACAAAATATCATCGAATTAGGCAATATTTTGCCGTTTTTCCACGTTTTTGTGAATTTTCAGTTTATGGGTATTAATTCATTATATATACGATAAAAATGATGCAAACACATAATTGATTAGATAATAACCTTAAATACTTAATTTTCAATCATCTATTTGTTTCTCGTTAAAATACTGAGTAAGATATTGAAAGGGGGAGAAGTTCGGTTTTTATTGCATATATCGACGTTTCAGCCGGATTAGAGCGGTTTTACGTGTACATCTTCCCTCCGTAATATAAACGAAAAATCAAGAACATTTTAGTTAATTCTAATGAAAACACATTGTTTTTTATCATTTGTATTGGAAACAACATTGTCATATGTCTTTTCTTGGATCGAAATAATACGAAACCTCGCTCAATGATTTGAAGTTAAAATCCTCAAACATGGTAAAATAGTGACTTTTTCACGTTAATCATATATATTACGTAAATATACTCATTTTTACCAATATTTCGATACTATTTCATGTAGTATTACGATATGTGATTTGGCCTTCAAATCTCAGAATTTCGCATAATATTGCATTTTAAGCAAGTTTTCTTGCATTTTGTTTCGTACGAAAAATCATCGAATTTAGCAATATTTTGACGTTTATCATCCCCTTTTCCTTTATGTGATTTAAACAAAATATCATCGAATAAGCAATATTTTGCCGTTTTCCACGTTTTTGTGAATTTTTAGTCTATGGGTATTAATTCATATATATATACGATAAAAGTGATGCAAACACATAATTGATTAGATGATAACCTTAAATACTTCATTTTCAATCATCTATTTGTTTCTCGTTAAAACACTGAGGAAGATATTGAAAAGGGGAGAAGTTCGGTTTTTATTGCATATATCGACGTTTCAGCCGGATTAGAGCGGTTTTACGTGTACATCTTCCCTCCGTAATATAAACTAAAAATCAAGAACATTTTAGTTAATTCTAATGAAAATACATTGTTTTTTTATCATTTGTATTGGAAACAACATTGTCATATGTCTTTTCTTGGATCTAAATAATACGAAACCTCGCTCAATGATTTGAAGTTAAAATCCTCAAATATGGTAAAATAGTGACTTTTTTACACGTTAATCATGTAGTTTGATATTACGTAAATATATTCATTTTTACCAATATTTTGATACTATTTCATGTAGTATTTCATTTCATATTTCATTTCATATGTGATTTGGCCTTCAAATCTCAGAATTTCGCATAATATTGCATTTTAAGCAAGTTTTCTTGCATTTTGTTTCGTACGAAAAATCATCGAATTTAGCAATATTTTGACGTTTATCATCCCCTTTTTCTTTATGTGATTTAAACAAAATATCATCGAATTTTGCAATATTTGCCGTTTTTCCACGTTTTTGTGAATTTTCAGTTTATGGGTATTAATTCATTATATATACGATAAAAATGATGCAAACACATAATTGATTAGATAATAACCTTAAATGCTTCATTTTCAATCATCTATTTGTTTCTCGTTAAAATACTGAGTAAGATATTGAAAGGGGGAGAAGTTCGGTTTTTATTGCATATATCGACGTTTCAGCCGGATTAGAGCGGTTTTCGTGTACATCTTCCCTCCGTAATATAAACGAAAAATCAAGAACATTTTAGTCAATTCTAATGAAAACACATTGTTTTTTATCATTTGTATTGGAAACAACATTGTCATATGTCTTTTCTTGGATCGAAATAATACGAAACCTCGCTCAATGATTTGAAGTTAAAATCCTCAAATTTGGTAAAATAGTGACTTTTCACGTTAATCATGTAGTTTGATATTACGTAAATATATTCATTTTTACCAATATTTCGATACTATTTCATGTAGTATCACGATACGTGATTTGGCCTTCAAATCACAGAATTTCGCATAATATTGCATTTTAAGCAAGTTTTCTTGCATTTTGTTTCGTACGAAAAATCATCGAATTTAGCAATATTTTGACGTTTATCATCCCCTTTTCCTTTATGTGATTTAAACAAAATATCGTCGAATTAGGCAATATTTTGCCGTTTTTCCACGTTTTTGTGAATTTTCAGTTTATGGGTATTAATTCATTATATATACAATAAAAATGATGCAAACACATAATTGATTAGATAATAACCTTAAATACTTCATTTTCAATCATCTATTTGTTTCTCGTTAAAATACTGAGTAAGATATTGAAAGGGGGAGAAGTTCGGTTTTTATTGCATATATCGACGTTTCAGCCGGATTAGAGTGGTTTTACGTGTACATTTTCCCTCCGTAATATAAACGGAAAATCAAGAACATTTTAGTTAATTCTAATGAAAACACATTGTTTTTTTATCATTTGTATTGGAAACAACATTGTCATATGTCTTTTCTTGGATCTAAATAATACGAAACCTCGCTCAATGATTTGAAGTTAAAATCCACAAACATGGTAAAATAGTGACTTTTTCATGTTAATCATGTAGTTTGATATTACGTAAATATACTCATTTTTACCAATATTTCGATACTATTTCATGGAGTATTACGATATGTGATTTGGCCTTCAAATCTCAGAATTTCGCATAATATTGCATTTTAAGCAAGTTTTCTTTCATTTTGTTTCGTACGAAAAATCATCGAATTTAGCAATATTTTGACGTTTATCATCCCCTTCTCCTTTATGTGATTTAAACAAAATATCATCGAATTAGGCAATATTTTGCCGTTTTTCCACGTTTTTGTGAATTTTCAGTTTATGGGTATTAATTCATTATATATACGATAAAAATGATGCAAACACATAATTGATTAGATAATAACCTTAAATACTTCATTTTCAATCATCTATTTGTTTCTCGTTAAAATACTGAGTAAGATATTGAAAGGGGGAGAAGTTCGGTTTTTATTGCATATATCGACGTTTCAGCCGGATTAGAGCGGTTTTACGTGTACATCTTCCCTCCGTAATATAAACGAAAAATCAAGAACATTTTAGTTAATTCTAATGAAAACACATTGTTTTTTATCATTTGTATTGGAAACAACATTGTCATATGTCTTTTCTTGGATCGAAATAATACGAAACCTCGCTCAATGATTTGAAGTTAAAATCCTCAAACATGGTAAAATAGTGACTTTTTCACGTTAATCATATATATTACGTAAATATACTCATTTTTACCAATATTTCGATACTATTTCATGTAGTATTACGATATGTGATTTGGCCTTCAAATCTCAGAATTTCGCATAATATTGCATTTTAAGCAAGTTTTCCTGCATTTTGTTTCGTACGAAAAATCATCGAATTTAGCAATATTTTGACGTTTATCATCCCCTTTTCCTTTATGTGATTTAAACAAAATATCATCGAATTAGGCAATATTTTGCCGTTTTCCACGTTTTTGTGAATTTTAAGTCTATGGGTATTAATTCATATATATATACGATAAAAGTGATGCAAACACATAATTGATTAGATGATAACCTTAAATACTTCATTTTCAATCATCTATTTGTTTCTCGTTAAAACACTGAGGAAGATATTGAAAAGGGGAGAAGTTCGGTTTTTATTGCATATATCGACGTTTCAGCCGGATTAGAGCGGTTTTACGTGTACATCTTCCCTCCGTAATATAAACTAAAAATCAAGAACATTTTAGTTAATTCTAATGAAAATACATTGTTTTTTATCATTTGTATTGGAAACAACATTGTCATATGTCTTTTCTTGGATCTAAATAATACGAAACCTCGCTCAATGATTTGAAGTTAAAATCCTCAAATATGGTAAAATAGTGACTTTTTTACACGTTAATCATGTAGTTTGATATTACGTAAATATATTCATTTTTACCAATATTTTGATACTATTTCATGTAGTATTTCATTTCATATTTCATTTCATATGTGATTTGGCCTTCAAATCTCAGAATTTCGCATAATATTGCATTTTAAGCAAGTTTTCTTGCATTTTGTTTCGTACGAAAAATCATCGAATTTAGCAATATTTTGACGTTTATCATCCCCTTTTTCTTTATGTGATTTAAACAAAATATCATCGAATTTGGCAATATTTTGCCGTTTTTCCACGTTTTTGTGAATTTTCAGTTTATGGGTATTAATTCATTATATATACGATAAAAATGATGCAAACACATAATTGATTAGATAATAACCTTAAATGCTTCATTTTCAATCATCTATTTGTTTCTCGTTAAAATACTGAGTAAGATATTGAAAGGGGGAGAAGTTCGGTTTTTATTGCATATATCGACGTTTCAGCCGGATTAGAGCGGTTTTCGTGTACATCTTCCCTCCGTAATATAAACGAAAAATCAAGAACATTTTAGTCAATTCTAATGA
Source organism: Procambarus clarkii (assembly GCF_040958095.1). Taxonomy (NCBI): domain Eukaryota; kingdom Metazoa; phylum Arthropoda; class Malacostraca; order Decapoda; family Cambaridae; genus Procambarus; species Procambarus clarkii. Next base: position 304,142 of record NW_027189308.1, on the reverse strand, counting down.
AAACACATTGTTTTTTATCATTTGTATTGGAAACAACATTGTCATATGTCTTTTCTTAGATTGAAATAATACGAAACCTCGCTCAATGATTTGAAGTTAAAATCCTCAAACATGGTAAAATAGTGACTTTTTCACGTTAATCATATATATTACGTAAATATACTCATTTTTACCAATATTTCGATACTATTTCATGTAGTATTACGATATGTGATTTGGCCTTCAAATCTCAGAATTTCGCATAATATTGCATTTTAAGCAAGTTTTCCTGCATTTTGTTTCGTACGAAAAATCATCGAATTTAGCAATATTTTGACGTTTATCATCCCCTTTTCCTTTATGTGATTTAAACAAAATATCATCGAATTAGGCAATATTTTGCCGTTTTCCACGTTTTTGTGAATTTTTAGTCTATGGGTATTAATTCATATATATATACGATAAAAGTGATGCAAACACATAATTGATTAGATGATAACCTTAAATACTTCATTTTCAATCATCTATTTGTTTCTCGTTAAAACACTGAGGAAGATATTGAAAAGGGGAGAAGTTCGGTTTTTATTGCATATATCGACGTTTCAGCCGGATTAGAGCGGTTTTACGTGTACATCTTCCCTCCGTAATATAAACTAAAAATCAAGAACATTTTAGTTAATTCTAATGAAAATACATTGTTTTTTTATCATTTGTATTGGAAACAACATTGTCATATGTCTTTTCTTGGATCTAAATAATACGAAACCTCGCTCAATGATTTGAAGTTAAAATCCTCAAATATGGTAAAATAGTGACTTTTTTACACGTTAATCATGTAGTTTGATATTACGTAAATATATTCATTTTTACCAATATTTTGATACTATTTCATGTAGTATTTCATTTCATATTTCATTTCATATGTGATTTGGCCTTCAAATCTCAGAATTTCGCATAATATTGCATTTTAAGCAAGTTTTCTTGCATTTTGTTTCGTACGAAAAATCATCGAATTTAGCAATATTTTGACGTTTATCATCCCCTTTTTCTTTATGTGATTTAAACAAAATATCATCGAATTTGGCAATATTTTGCCGTTTTTCCACGTTTCTGTGAATTTTCAGTTTATGGGTATTAATTCATTATATATACGATAAAAATGATGCAAACACATAATTGATTAGATAATAACCTTAAATGCTTCATTTTCAATCATCTATTTGTTTCTCGTTAAAATACTGAGTAAGATATTGAAAGGGGGAGAAGTTCGGTTTTTATTGCATATATCGACGTTTCAGCCGGATTAGAGCGGTTTTCGTGTACATCTTCCCTCCGTAATATAAACGAAAAATCAAGAACATTTTAGTCAATTCTAATGAAAACACATTGTTTTTTATCATTTGTATTGGAAACAACATTGTCATATGTCTTTTCTTGGATCGAAATAATACGAAACCTCGCTCAATGATTTGAAGTTAAAATCCTCAAATTTGGTAAAATAGTGACTTTTCACGTTAATCATGTAGTTTGATATTACGTAAATATATTCATTTTTACCAATATTTCGATACTATTTCATGTAGTATCACGATACGTGATTTGGCCTTCAAATCACAGAATTTCGCATAATATTGCATTTTAAGCAAGTTTTCTTGCATTTTGTTTCGTACGAAAAATCATCGAATTTAGCAATATTTTGACGTTTATCATCCCCTTTTCCTTTATGTGGTTTAAACAAAATATCGTCGAATTAGGCAATATTTTGCCGTTTTTCCACGTTTTTGTGAATTTTCAGTTTATGGGTATTAATTCATTATATATACAATAAAAATGATGCAAACACATAATTGATTAGATAATAACCTTAAATACTTCATTTTCAATCATCTATTTGTTTCTCGTTAAAATACTGAGTAAGATATTGAAAGGGGGAGAAGTTCGGTTTTTATTGCATATATCGACGTTTCAGCCGGATTAGAGTGGTTTTACGTGTACATTTTCCCTCCGTAATATAAACGGAAAATCAAGAACATTTTAGTTAATTCTAATGAAAACACATTGTTTTTTTATCATTTGTATTGGAAACAACATTGTCATATGTCTTTTCTTGGATCTAAATAATACGAAACCTCGCTCAATGATTTGAAGTTAAAATCCACAAACATGGTAAAATAGTGACTTTTTCATGTTAATCATGTAGTTTGATATTACGTAAATATACTCATTTTTACCAATATTTCGATACTATTTCATGGAGTATTACGATATGTGATTTGGCCTTCAAATCTCAGAATTTCGCATAATATTGCATTTTAAGCAAGTTTTCTTGCATTTTGTTTCGTACGAAAAATCATCGAATTTAGCAATATTTTGACGTTTATCATCCCCTTCTCCTTTATGTGATTTAAACAAAATATCATCGAATTAGGCAATATTTTGCCGTTTTTCCACGTTTTTGTGAATTTTCAGTTTATGGGTATTAATTCATTATATATACGATAAAAATGATGCAAACACATAATTGATTAGATAATAACCTTAAATACTTCATTTTCAATCATCTATTTGTTTCTCGTTAAAATACTGAGTAAGATATTGAAAGGGGGAGAAGTTCGGTTTTTATTGCATATATCGACGTTTCAGCCGGATTAGAGCGGTTTTACGTGTACATCTTCCCTCCGTAATATAAACGAAAAATCAAGAACATTTTAGTTAATTCTAATGAAAACACATTGTTTTTTATCATTTGTATTGGAAACAACATTGTCATATGTCTTTTCTTGGATCGAAATAATACGAAACCTCGCTCAATGATTTGAAGTTAAAATCCTCAAACATGGTAAAATAGTGACTTTTTCACGTTAATCATATATATTACGTAAATATACTCATTTTTACCAATATTTCGATACTATTTCATGTAGTATTACGATATGTGATTTGGCCTTCAAATCTCAGAATTTCGCATAATATTGCATTTTAAGCAAGTTTTCTTGCATTTTGTTTCGTACGAAAAATCATCGAATTTAGCAATATTTTGACGTTTATCATCCCCTTTTCCTTTATGTGATTTAAACAAAATATCATCGAATAAGCAATATTTTGCCGTTTTCCACGTTTTTGTGAATTTTTAGTCTATGGGTATTAATTCATATATATATACGATAAAAGTGATGCAAACACATAATTGATTAGATGATAACCTTAAATACTTCATTTTCAATCATCTATTTGTTTCTCGTTAAAACACTGAGGAAGATATTGAAAAGGGGAGAAGTTCGGTTTTTATTGCATATATCGACGTTTCAGCCGGATTAGAGCGGTTTTACGTGTACATCTTCCCTCCGTAATATAAACTAAAAATCAAGAACATTTTAGTTAATTCTAATGAAAATACATTGTTTTTTTATCATTTGTATTGGAAACAACATTGTCATATGTCTTTTCTTGGATCTAAATAATACGAAACCTCGCTCAATGATTTGAAGTTAAAATCCTCAAATATGGTAAAATAGTGACTTTTTTACACGTTAATCATGTAGTTTGATATTACGTAAATATATTCATTTTTACCAATATTTTGATACTATTTCATGTAGTATTTCATTTCATATTTCATTTCATATGTGATTTGGCCTTCAAATCTCAGAATTTCGCATAATATTGCATTTTAAGCAAGTTTTCTTGCATTTTGTTTCGTACGAAAAATCATCGAATTTAGCAATATTTTGACGTTTATCATCCCCTTTTTCTTTATGTGATTTAAACAAAATATCATCGAATTTTGCAATATTTGCCGTTTTTCCACGTTTTTGTGAATTTTCAGTTTATGGGTATTAATTCATTATATATACGATAAAAATGATGCAAACACATAATTGATTAGATAATAACCTTAAATGCTTCATTTTCAATCATCTATTTGTTTCTCGTTAAAATACTGAGTAAGATATTGAAAGGGGGAGAAGTTCGGTTTTTATTGCATATATCGACGTTTCAGCCGGATTAGAGCGGTTTTCGTGTACATCTTCCCTCCGTAATATAAACGAAAAATCAAGAACATTTTAGTCAATTCTAATGAAAACACATTGTTTTTTATCATTTGTATTGGAAACAACATTGTCATATGTCTTTTCTTGGATCGAAATAATACGAAACCTCGCTCAATGATTTGAAGTTAAAATCCTCAAATTTGGTAAAATAGTGACTTTTCACGTTAATCATGTAGTTTGATATTACGTAAATATATTCATTTTTACCAATATTTCGATACTATTTCATGTAGTATCACGATACGTGATTTGGCCTTCAAATCACAGAATTTCGCATAATATTGCATTTTAAGCAAGTTTTCTTGCATTTTGTTTCGTACGAAAAATCATCGAATTTAGCAATATTTTGACGTTTATCATCCCCTTTTCCTTTATGTGATTTAAACAAAATATCGTCGAATTAGGCAATATTTTGCCGTTTTTCCACGTTTTTGTGAATTTTCAGTTTATGGGTATTAATTCATTATATATACAATAAAAATGATGCAAACACATAATTGATTAGATAATAACCTTAAATACTTCATTTTCAATCATCTATTTGTTTCTCGTTAAAATACTGAGTAAGATATTGAAAGGGGGAGAAGTTCGGTTTTTATTGCATATATCGACGTTTCAGCCGGATTAGAGTGGTTTTACGTGTACATTTTCCCTCCGTAATATAAACGGAAAATCAAGAACATTTTAGTTAATTCTAATGAAAACACATTGTTTTTTTATCATTTGTATTGGAAACAACATTGTCATATGTCTTTTCTTGGATCTAAATAATACGAAACCTCGCTCAATGATTTGAAGTTAAAATCCACAAACATGGTAAAATAGTGACTTTTTCATGTTAATCATGTAGTTTGATATTACGTAAATATACTCATTTTTACCAATATTTCGATACTATTTCATGGAGTATTACGATATGTGATTTGGCCTTCAAATCTCAGAATTTCGCATAATATTGCATTTTAAGCAAGTTTTCTTTCATTTTGTTTCGTACGAAAAATCATCGAATTTAGCAATATTTTGACGTTTATCATCCCCTTCTCCTTTATGTGATTTAAACAAAATATCATCGAATTAGGCAATATTTTGCCGTTTTTCCACGTTTTTGTGAATTTTCAGTTTATGGGTATTAATTCATTATATATACGATAAAAATGATGCAAACACATAATTGATTAGATAATAACCTTAAATACTTCATTTTCAATCATCTATTTGTTTCTCGTTAAAATACTGAGTAAGATATTGAAAGGGGGAGAAGTTCGGTTTTTATTGCATATATCGACGTTTCAGCCGGATTAGAGCGGTTTTACGTGTACATCTTCCCTCCGTAATATAAACGAAAAATCAAGAACATTTTAGTTAATTCTAATGAAAACACATTGTTTTTTATCATTTGTATTGGAAACAACATTGTCATATGTCTTTTCTTGGATCGAAATAATACGAAACCTCGCTCAATGATTTGAAGTTAAAATCCTCAAACATGGTAAAATAGTGACTTTTTCACGTTAATCATATATATTACGTAAATATACTCATTTTTACCAATATTTCGATACTATTTCATGTAGTATTACGATATGTGATTTGGCCTTCAAATCTCAGAATTTCGCATAATATTGCATTTTAAGCAAGTTTTCCTGCATTTTGTTTCGTACGAAAAATCATCGAATTTAGCAATATTTTGACGTTTATCATCCCCTTTTCCTTTATGTGATTTAAACAAAATATCATCGAATTAGGCAATATTTTGCCGTTTTCCACGTTTTTGTGAATTTTAAGTCTATGGGTATTAATTCATATATATATACGATAAAAGTGATGCAAACACATAATTGATTAGATGATAACCTTAAATACTTCATTTTCAATCATCTATTTGTTTCTCGTTAAAACACTGAGGAAGATATTGAAAAGGGGAGAAGTTCGGTTTTTATTGCATATATCGACGTTTCAGCCGGATTAGAGCGGTTTTACGTGTACATCTTCCCTCCGTAATATAAACTAAAAATCAAGAACATTTTAGTTAATTCTAATGAAAATACATTGTTTTTTATCATTTGTATTGGAAACAACATTGTCATATGTCTTTTCTTGGATCTAAATAATACGAAACCTCGCTCAATGATTTGAAGTTAAAATCCTCAAATATGGTAAAATAGTGACTTTTTTACACGTTAATCATGTAGTTTGATATTACGTAAATATATTCATTTTTACCAATATTTTGATACTATTTCATGTAGTATTTCATTTCATATTTCATTTCATATGTGATTTGGCCTTCAAATCTCAGAATTTCGCATAATATTGCATTTTAAGCAAGTTTTCTTGCATTTTGTTTCGTACGAAAAATCATCGAATTTAGCAATATTTTGACGTTTATCATCCCCTTTTTCTTTATGTGATTTAAACAAAATATCATCGAATTTGGCAATATTTTGCCGTTTTTCCACGTTTTTGTGAATTTTCAGTTTATGGGTATTAATTCATTATATATACGATAAAAATGATGCAAACACATAATTGATTAGATAATAACCTTAAATGCTTCATTTTCAATCATCTATTTGTTTCTCGTTAAAATACTGAGTAAGATATTGAAAGGGGGAGAAGTTCGGTTTTTATTGCATATATCGACGTTTCAGCCGGATTAGAGCGGTTTTCGTGTACATCTTCCCTCCGTAATATAAACGAAAAATCAAGAACATTTTAGTCAATTCTAATGAAAACACATTGTTTTTTATCATTTGTATTGGAAACAACATTGTCATATGTCTTTTCTTAGATTGAAATAATACGAAACCTCGCTCAATGATTTGAAGTTAAAATCCTCAAACATGGTAAAATAGTGACTTTTTCACGTTAATCATATATATTACGTAAATATACTCATTTTTACCAATATTTCGATACTATTTCATGTAGTATTACGATATGTGATTTGGCCTTCAAATCTCAGAATTTCGCATAATATTGCATTTTAAGCAAGTTTTCCTGCATTTTGTTTCGTACGAAAAATCATCGAATTTAGCAATATTTTGACGTTTATCATCCCCTTTTCCTTTATGTGATTTAAACAAAATATCATCGAATTAGGCAATATTTTGCCGTTTTCCACGTTTTTGTGAATTTTTAGTCTATGGGTATTAATTCATATATATATACGATAAAAGTGATGCAAACACATAATTGATTAGATGATAACCTTAAATACTTCATTTTCAATCATCTATTTGTTTCTCGTTAAAACACTGAGGAAGATATTGAAAAGGGGAGAAGTTCGGTTTTTATTGCATATATCGACGTTTCAGCCGGATTAGAGCGGTTTTACGTGTACATCTTCCCTCCGTAATATAAACTAAAAATCAAGAACATTTTAGTTAATTCTAATGAAAATACATTGTTTTTTTATCATTTGTATTGGAAACAACATTGTCATATGTCTTTTCTTGGATCTAAATAATACGAAACCTCGCTCAATGATTTGAAGTTAAAATCCTCAAATATGGTAAAATAGTGACTTTTTTACACGTTAATCATGTAGTTTGATATTACGTAAATATATTCATTTTTACCAATATTTTGATACTATTTCATGTAGTATTTCATTTCATATTTCATTTCATATGTGATTTGGCCTTCAAATCTCAGAATTTCGCATAATATTGCATTTTAAGCAAGTTTTCTTGCATTTTGTTTCGTACGAAAAATCATCGAATTTAGCAATATTTTGACGTTTATCATCCCCTTTTTCTTTATGTGATTTAAACAAAATATCATCGAATTTGGCAATATTTTGCCGTTTTTCCACGTTTCTGTGAATTTTCAGTTTATGGGTATTAATTCATTATATATACGATAAAAATGATGCAAACACATAATTGATTAGATAATAACCTTAAATGCTTCATTTTCAATCATCTATTTGTTTCTCGTTAAAATACTGAGTAAGATATTGAAAGGGGGAGAAGTTCGGTTTTTATTGCATATATCGACGTTTCAGCCGGATTAGAGCGGTTTTCGTGTACATCTTCCCTCCGTAATATAAACGAAAAATCAAGAACATTTTAGTCAATTCTAATGAAAACACATTGTTTTTTATCATTTGTATTGGAAACAACATTGTCATATGTCTTTTCTTGGATCGAAATAATACGAAACCTCGCTCAATGATTTGAAGTTAAAATCCTCAAATTTGGTAAAATAGTGACTTTTCACGTTAATCATGTAGTTTGATATTACGTAAATATATTCATTTTTACCAATATTTCGATACTATTTCATGTAGTATCACGATACGTGATTTGGCCTTCAAATCACAGAATTTCGCATAATATTGCATTTTAAGCAAGTTTTCTTGCATTTTGTTTCGTACGAAAAATCATCGAATTTAGCAATATTTTGACGTTTATCATCCCCTTTTCCTTTATGTGGTTTAAACAAAATATCGTCGAATTAGGCAATATTTTGCCGTTTTTCCACGTTTTTGTGAATTTTCAGTTTATGGGTATTAATTCATTATATATACAATAAAAATGATGCAAACACATAATTGATTAGATAATAACCTTAAATACTTCATTTTCAATCATCTATTTGTTTCTCGTTAAAATACTGAGTAAGATATTGAAAGGGGGAGAAGTTCGGTTTTTATTGCATATATCGACGTTTCAGCCGGATTAGAGTGGTTTTACGTGTACATTTTCCCTCCGTAATATAAACGGAAAATCAAGAACATTTTAGTTAATTCTAATGAAAACACATTGTTTTTTTATCATTTGTATTGGAAACAACATTGTCATATGTCTTTTCTTGGATCTAAATAATACGAAACCTCGCTCAATGATTTGAAGTTAAAATCCACAAACATGGTAAAATAGTGACTTTTTCATGTTAATCATGTAGTTTGATATTACGTAAATATACTCATTTTTACCAATATTTCGATACTATTTCATGGAGTATTACGATATGTGATTTGGCCTTCAAATCTCAGAATTTCGCATAATATTGCATTTTAAGCAAGTTTTCTTGCATTTTGTTTCGTACGAAAAATCATCGAATTTAGCAATATTTTGACGTTTATCATCCCCTTCTCCTTTATGTGATTTAAACAAAATATCATCGAATTAGGCAATATTTTGCCGTTTTTCCACGTTTTTGTGAATTTTCAGTTTATGGGTATTAATTCATTATATATACGATAAAAATGATGCAAACACATAATTGATTAGATAATAACCTTAAATACTTCATTTTCAATCATCTATTTGTTTCTCGTTAAAATACTGAGTAAGATATTGAAAGGGGGAGAAGTTCGGTTTTTATTGCATATATCGACGTTTCAGCCGGATTAGAGCGGTTTTACGTGTACATCTTCCCTCCGTAATATAAACGAAAAATCAAGAACATTTTAGTTAATTCTAATGAAAACACATTGTTTTTTATCATTTGTATTGGAAACAACATTGTCATATGTCTTTTCTTGGATCGAAATAATACGAAACCTCGCTCAATGATTTGAAGTTAAAATCCTCAAACATGGTAAAATAGTGACTTTTTCACGTTAATCATATATATTACGTAAATATACTCATTTTTACCAATATTTCGATACTATTTCATGTAGTATTACGATATGTGATTTGGCCTTCAAATCTCAGAATTTCGCATAATATTGCATTTTAAGCAAGTTTTCTTGCATTTTGTTTCGTACGAAAAATCATCGAATTTAGCAATATTTTGACGTTTATCATCCCCTTTTCCTTTATGTGATTTAAACAAAATATCATCGAATAAGCAATATTTTGCCGTTTTCCACGTTTTTGTGAATTTTTAGTCTATGGGTATTAATTCATATATATATACGATAAAAGTGATGCAAACACATAATTGATTAGATGATAACCTTAAATACTTCATTTTCAATCATCTATTTGTTTCTCGTTAAAACACTGAGGAAGATATTGAAAAGGGGAGAAGTTCGGTTTTTATTGCATATATCGACGTTTCAGCCGGATTAGAGCGGTTTTACGTGTACATCTTCCCTCCGTAATATAAACTAAAAATCAAGAACATTTTAGTTAATTCTAATGAAAATACATTGTTTTTTTATCATTTGTATTGGAAACAACATTGTCATATGTCTTTTCTTGGATCTAAATAATACGAAACCTCGCTCAATGATTTGAAGTTAAAATCCTCAAATATGGTAAAATAGTGACTTTTTTACACGTTAATCATGTAGTTTGATATTACGTAAATATATTCATTTTTACCAATATTTTGATACTATTTCATGTAGTATTTCATTTCATATTTCATTTCATATGTGATTTGGCCTTCAAATCTCAGAATTTCGCATAATATTGCATTTTAAGCAAGTTTTCTTGCATTTTGTTTCGTACGAAAAATCATCGAATTTAGCAATATTTTGACGTTTATCATCCCCTTTTTCTTTATGTGATTTAAACAAAATATCATAGAATTTGGCAATATTTTGCCGTTTTTCCACGTTTTTGTGAATTTTCAGTTTATGGGTATTAATTCATTATATATACGATAAAAATGATGCAAACACATAATTGATTAGATAATAACCTTAAATGCTTCATTTTCAATCATCTATTTGTTTCTCGTTAAAATACTGAGTAAGATATTGAAAGGGGGAGAAGTTCGGTTTTTATTGCATATATCGACGTTTCAGCCGGATTAGAGCGGTTTTCGTGTACATCTTCCCTCCGTAATATAAACGAAAAATCAAGAACATTTTAGTCAATTCTAATGAAAACACATTGTTTTTTATCATTTGTATTGGAAACAACATTGTCATATGTCTTTTCTTGGATCGAAATAATACGAAACCTCGCTCAATGATTTGAAGTTAAAATCCTCAAATTTGGTAAAATAGTGACTTTTCACGTTAATCATGTAGTTTGATATTACGTAAATATATTCATTTTTACCAATATTTCGATACTATTTCATGTAGTATCACGATACGTGATTTGGCCTTCAAATCACAGAATTTCGCATAATATTGCATTTTAAGCAAGTTTTCTTGCATTTTGTTTCGTACGAAAAATCATCGAATTTAGCAATATTTTGACGTTTATCATCCCCTTTTCCTTTATGTGATTTAAACAAAATATCGTCGAATTAGGCAATATTTTGCCGTTTTTCCACGTTTTTGTGAATTTTCAGTTTATGGGTATTAATTCATTATATATACAATAAAAATGATGCAAACACATAATTGATTAGATAATAACCTTAAATACTTCATTTTCAATCATCTATTTGTTTCTCGTTAAAATACTGAGTAAGATATTGAAAGGGGGAGAAGTTCGGTTTTTATTGCATATATCGACGTTTCAGCCGGATTAGAGTGGTTTTACGTGTACATTTTCCCTCCGTAATATAAACGGAAAATCAAGAACATTTTAGTTAATTCTAATGAAAACACATTGTTTTTTTATCATTTGTATTCGAAACAACATTGTCATATGTCTTTTCTTCGATCTAAATAATACGAAACCTCGCTCAATGATTTGAAGTTAAAATCCACAAACATGGTAAAATAGTGACTTTTTCATGTTAATCATGTAGTTTGATATTACGTAAATATACTCATTTTTACCAATATTTCGATACTATTTCATGGAGTATTACGATATGTGATTTGGCCTTCAAATCTCAGAATTTCGCATAATATTGCATTTTAAGCAAGTTTTCTTGCATTTTGTTTCGTACGAAAAATCATCGAATTTAGCAATATTTTGACGTTTATCATCCCCTTCTCCTTTATGTGATTTAAACAAAATATCATCGAATTAGGCAATATTTTGCCGTTTTTCCACGTTTTTGTGAATTTTCAGTTTATGGGTATTAATTCATTATATATACGATAAAAATGATGCAAACACATAATTGATTAGATAATAACCTTAAATACTTCATTTTCAATCATCTATTTGTTTCTCGTTAAAATACTGAGTAAGATATTGAAAGGGGGAGAAGTTCGGTTTTTATTGCATATATCGACGTTTCAGCCGGATTAGAGCGGTTTTACGTGTACATCTTCCCTCCGTAATATAAACGAAAAATCAAGAACATTTTAGTTAATTCTAATGAAAACACATTGTTTTTTATCATTTGTATTGGAAACAACATTGTCATATGTCTTTTCTTGGATCGAAATAATACGAACCTCGCTCAATGATTTGAAGTTAAAATCCTCAAACATGGTAAAATAGTGACTTTTTCACGTTAATCATGTAGCTTGATATTACGTAAATATACTCATTTTTACCAATATTTCGATACTATTTCATGTAGTATTACGATATGTGATTTGGCCTTCAAATCTCAGAATTTCGCATAATATTGCATTTTAAGCAAGTTTTCCTGCATTTTGTTTCGTACGAAAAATCATCGAATTTAGCAATATTTTGACGTTTATCATCCCCTTTTCCTTTATGTGATTTAAACAAAATATCATCGAATTAGGCAATATTTTGCCGTTTTCCACGTTTTTGTGAATTTTCAGTCTATGGGTATTAATTCATATATATATACGATAAAAGTGATGCAAACACATAATTGATTAGATGATAACCTTAAATACTTCATTTTCAATCATCTATTTGTTTCTCGTTAAAACACTGAGGAAGATATTGAAAAGGGGAGAAGTTCGGTTTTTATTGCATATATCGACGTTTCAGCCGGATTAGAGCGGTTTTACGTGTACATCTTCCCTCCGTAATATAAACTAAAAATCAAGAACATTTTAGTTAATTCCAATGAAAATACATTGTTTTTTTATCATTTGTATTGGAACCAACATTGTCATATGTCTTTTCTTGGATCTAAATAATACGAAACCTCGCTCAATGATTTGAAGTTAAAATCCTCAAATATGGTAAAATAGTGACTTTTCACGTTAATCATGTAGTTTGATATTACGTAAATATATTCATTTTTACCAATATTTTGATACTATTTCATGTATTATTACGATATGTGATTTGGCCTTCAAATCTCAGAATTTCGCATAATATTGCATTTTAAGCAAGTTTTCTTGCATTTTGTTTCGTACGAAAAATCATCGAATTTAGCAATATTTTGACGTTTATCATCCCCTTTTCCTTTATGTGATTTAAACAAAATATCATCGAATTAGGCAATATTTTGCCGTTTTTCCACGTTTTTGTGAATTTTCAGTTTATGGGTATTAATTCATTATATATACGATAAAAATGATGCAAACACATAATTGATTAGATAATAACCTTAAATACTTCATTTTCAATCATCTATTTGTTTCTCGTTAAAATACTGAGTAAGATATTGAAAGAGGGAGAAGTTCGGTTTTTATTGCATATATCGACGTTTCAGCCGGATTAGAGCGGTTTTCGTGTACATCTTCCCTCCGTAATATAAACGAAAAATCAAGAACATTTTAGTCAATTCTAATGAAAACACATTGTTTTTTATCATTTGTATTGGAAACAATATTGTCATATGTCTTTTCTTGGATCGAAATAATACGAAACCTCGCTCAATGATTTGAAGTTAAAATCCTCAAACATGGTAAAATAGTGACTTTTTCACGTTAATCATGTAGTTTGATATTACGTAAATATACTCATTTTTACCAATATTTCGATACTATTTCATGTGGTATTACGATATGTGATTTGGCCTTCAAATCTCAGAATTTCGCATAATATTGCATTTTAAGCAAGTTTTCCTGCATTTTGTTTTGTACGAAAAATCATCGAATTTAGCAATATTTTGACGGTTATCATCCCCTTTTCCTTTATGTGATTTAAACAAAATATCATCGAATTAGGCAATATTTTCCCGTTTTCCACGTTTTTGTGAATTTTCAGTCTATTGGTATTAATTCATATATATATACGAGAAAAGTGATGCAAACACATAATTGATTAGATGATAACCTTAAATACTTCATTTTCAATCATCTATTTGTTTCTCGTTAAAATACTGAGGAATATATTGAAAAGGGGAGAAGTTCGGTTTTTATTGCATATATCGACGTTTCAGCCGGATTAGAGCGGTTTTACGTGTACATCTTCCCTCCGTAATATAAACTAAAAATCAAGAACATTTTTGTTAATTCAAATGAAAATACATTGTTTTTTTATCATTTGTATTGGAAACAACATTGTCATATGTCTTTTCTTGGATCTAAATAATACGAAACCTCGCTCAATGATTTGAAGTTAAAATCCTCAAATATGGTAAAATAGTGACTTATTTACACGTTAATCATGTAGTTTGATATTACGTAAATATATTCAATTTTACCAATATTTTGATACTATTTCATGTAGTATTACGATATGTGATTTGGCCTTCAAATCTCAGAATTTCGCATAATATTGCATTTTAAGCAAGTTTTCTTGCATTTTGTTTCGTACGAAAAATCATCGAATTTAGCAATATTTTGACGTTTATCATCCTCTTTTCCTTTATGTGATTTAAACAAAATATCATCGAATTAGGCAATATTTTGCCATTTTTCCACGTTTTTGTGAATTTTCAGTTTACGGGTATTAATTCATTATATATACGATAAAAATGATGCAAACACATAATTGATTAGATAATAACCTTAAATACTTCATTTTCAATCATCTATTTGTTTCTCGTTAAAATACTGAGTAAGATATTGAAAGGGGGAGAAGTTCGGTTTTTATTGCATATATCGACGTTTCAGCCGGATTAGAGCGGTTTTCGTGTACATCTTCCCTCCGTAATATAAACGAAAAATCAAGAACATTTTAGTCAATTCTAATGAAAACACATTGTTTTTTATCATTTGTATTGGAAACAACATTGTCATATGTCTTTTCTTGGATCGAAATAATACGAAACCTCGCTCAATGATTTGAAGTTAAAATCCTCAAATATGGTAAAATAGTGACTTTTTTACACGTTAATCATGAGTTTGATATTACGTAAATATATTCAATTTTACCAATATTTTGATACTATTTCATGTAGTATTACGATATGTGATTTGGCCTTCAAATCTCAGAATTTCGCATAATATTGCATTTTAAGCAAGTTTTCTTGCATTTTTTTCGTACGAAAATTCATCGAATTTAGCAATATTTTGACGTTTATCATCCCCTTTTCCTTGATGTGATTTAAACAAAATATCATCGAACTAGGCAATATTTTGCCGTTTTCCACGTTTTTGTGAATTTTCAGCCTATTGGTATTAATTCATATATATACGATAAAAATGATGCAAACACATAATTGATTAGATGATAACCTTAAATACTTCATTTTCAATCATCTATTTGTTTCTCGTTAAAATACTGAGTAAGATATTGAAAAGGGGAGAAATTCGGTTTTTATTGCATATATCGACGTTTCAGCCGGATTAGAGCGGTTTTACGTGAGCATCTTCCCTCAGTAATATAAACGGAAAATCAGGAACATTTTAGTCAATTCTAATGAAAACACATTGTTTTTTTATCATTTGTATTGGAAACAACATTGTCATATGTCTTTTCTTGGATCTAAATAATACGAAACCTCGC
Organism: Procambarus clarkii; assembly: GCF_040958095.1. NCBI lineage: Eukaryota > Metazoa > Arthropoda > Malacostraca > Decapoda > Cambaridae > Procambarus > Procambarus clarkii. The sequence continues at coordinate 288,526 of NW_027189308.1, read as the reverse complement.
TCAATGATTTGAAGTTAAAATCCTCAAATTTGGTAAAATAGTGACGTTTTCATGTTAATCATGTAGTTTGATATTACGTAAATATATTCATTTTTACCAATATTTCGATACTATTTCATGTAGTATTACGATATGTGATTTGGCCTTCAAATCTCAGAATTTCGCATAATATTGCATTTTAAGCAAGTTTTCTTGCATTTTGTTTCGTACGAAAAATCATCGAATTTAGCAATATTTTGACGTTTATCATCCCCTTTTCCTTGATGTGATTTAAACAAAATATCATCGAATTAGGCAATATTTTGCCGTTTTCCACGTTTTTGTGAATTTTCAGTCTATTGGTATTAATTCATATATATACGATAAAAATGATGCAAACACATAATTGATTAGATGATAACCTTAAATACTTCATTTTCAATCATCTATTTGTTTCTCGTTAAAATACTGAGTAAGATATTGAAAAGGGGAGAAGTTCGGTTTTTATTGCATATAGCGACGTTTCAGCCGGATTAGAGCGGTTTTACGTGTACATCTTTTCTCAGTAATATAAACGGAAAATCAAGAACATTTTAGTCAATTCTAATGAAAAAACATTGTTTTTTTATCATTTGTATTGGAAACAACATTGTCATATGTCTTTTCTTGGATCTAAATAATACGAAACCTCGCTCAATGATTTGAAGTTAAAATCCACAAACATGGTAAAATAGTGACTTTTTCATGATAATCATGTAGTTTGATATTACGTAAATATACTCATTTTTACCAATATTTCGATACTATTTCATGTAGTATTACGATATGTGATTTGGCCTTCAAATCTCAGAATTTCGCATAATATTGCATTTTAAGCAAGTTTTCTTCCATTTTGTTTCGTACGAAAAATCATCGAATTTAGCAATATTTTGACGTTTATCATCCCCTTCTCCTTTATGTGATTTAAACAAAATATCATCGAATTAGGCAATATTTTGCCGTTTTTCCACGTTTTTGTGAATTTTCAGTTTATGGGTATTAATTCATTATATATACGATAAAAATGATGCAAACACATAATTGATTAGATAATAACCTTAAATACTTCATTTTCAATCATCTATTTGTTTCTCGTTAAAATACTGAGTAAGATATTGAAAGGGGGAGAAGTTCGGTTTTTATTGCATATATCGACGTTTCAGCCGGATTAGAGCGGTTTTACGTGTACATCTTCCCTCCGTAATATAAACGAAAAATCAAGAACATTTTAATTAATTCTAATGAAAACACATTGTTTTTTATCATTTGTATTGGAAACAACATTGTCATATGTCTTTTCTTGGATCGAAATAATACGAACCTCGCTCAATGATTTGAAGTTAAAATCCTCAAACATGGTAAAATAGTGACTTTTTCACGTTAATCATGTAGTTTGATATTACGTAAATATACTCATTTTTACCAATATTTCGATACTATTTCATGTAGTATTACGATATGTGATTTGGCCTTCAAATCTCAGAATTTCGCATAATATTGCATTTTAAGCAAGTTTTCCTGCATTTTGTTTCGTACGAAAAATCATCGAATTTAGCAATATTTTGACGTTTATCATCCCCTTTTCCTTTATGTGATTTAAACAAAATATCATCGAATTAGGCAATATTTTGCCGTTTTCCACGTTTTTGTGAATTTTCAGTCTATGGGTATTAATTCATATATATATACGATAAAAGTGATGCAAACACATAATTGATTAGATGATAACCTTAAATACTTCATTTTCAATCATCTATTTGTTTCTCGTTAAAACACTGAGGAAGATATTGAAAAGGGGAGAAGTTCGGTTTTTATTGCATATATCGACGTTTCAGCCGGATTAGAGCGGTTTTACGTGTACATCTTCCCTCCGTAATATAAACTAAAAATCAAGAACATTTTAGTTAATTCTAATGAAAATACATTGTTTTTTTATCATTTGTATTGGAACCAACATTGTCATATGTCTTTTCTTGGATCTAAATAATACGAAACCTCGCTCAATGATTTGAAGTTAAAATCCTCAAATATGGTAAAATAGTGACTTTTCACGTTAATCATGTAGTTTGATATTACGTAAATATATTCATTTTTACCAATATTTTGATACTATTTCATGTATTATTACGATATGTGATTTGGCCTTCAAATCTCAGAATTTCGCATAATATTGCATTTTAAGCAAGTTTTCTTGCATTTTGTTTCGTACGAAAAATCATCGAATTTAGCAATATTTTGACGTTTATCATCCCCTTTTCCTTTATGTGATTTAAACAAAATGTCATCGAATTAGGCAATATTTTGCCGTTTTTCCACGTTTTTGTGAATTTTCAGTTTATGGGTATTAATTCATTATATATACGATAAAAATGATGCAAACACATAATTGATTAGATAATAACCTTAAATACTTCATTTTCAATCATCTATTTGTTTCTCGTTAAAATACTGAGTAAGATATTGAAAGAGGGAGAAGTTCGGTTTTTATTGCATATATCGACGTTTCAGCCGGATTAGAGCGGTTTTCGTGTACATCTTCCCTCCGTAATATAAACGAAAAATCAAGAACATTTTAGTCAATTCTAATGAAAACACATTGTTTTTTATCATTTGTATTGGAAACAATATTGTCATATGTCTTTTCTTGGATCGAAATAATACGAAACCTCGCTCAATGATTTGAAGTTAAAATCCTCAAACATGGTAAAATAGTGACTTTTTCACGTTAATCATGTAGTTTGATATTACGTAAATATACTCATTTTTACCAATATTTCGATACTATTTCATGTGGTATTACGATATGTGATTTGGCCTTCATATCTCAGAATTTCGCATAATATTGCATTTTAAGCAAGTTTTCCTGCATTTTGTTTTGTACGAAAAATCATCGAATTTAGCAATATTTTGACGGTTATCATCCCCTTTTCCTTTATGTGATTTAAACAAAATATCATCGAATTAGGCAATATTTTCCCGTTTTCCACGTTTTTGTGAATTTTCAGTCTATTGGTATTAATTCATATATATATACGATAAAAGTGATGCAAACACATAATTGATTAGATGATAACCTTAAATACTTCATTTTCAATCATCTATTTGTTTCTCGTTAAAATACTGAGGAATATATTGAAAAGGGGAGAAGTTCGGTTTTTATTGCATATATCGACGTTTCAGCCGGATTAGAGCGGTTTTACGTGAACATCTTCCCTCCGTAATATAAACTAAAAATCAAGAACATTTTAGTTAATTCTAATGAAAATACATTGTTTTTTTATCATTTGTATTGGAAACAACATTGTCATATGTCTTTTCTTGGATCTAAATAATACGAAACCTCGCTCAATGATTTGAAGTTAAAATCCTCAAATATGGTAAAATAGTGACTTATTTACACGTTAATCATGTAGTTTGATATTACGTAAATATATTCAATTTTACCAATATTTTGATACTATTTCATGTAGTATTACGATATGTGATTTGGCCTTCAAATCTCAGAATTTCGCATAATATTGCATTTTAAGCAAGTTTTCTTGCATTTTGTTTCGTACGAAAAATCATCGAATTTAGCAATATTTTGACGTTTATCATCGTCTTTTCCTTTATGTGATTTAAACAAAATATCATCGAATTAGGCAATATTTTGCCGTTTTTCCACGTTTTTGTGAATTTTCAGTTTACGGGTATTAATTCATTATATATACGATAAAAATGATGCAAACACATAATTGATTAGATAATAACCTTAAATACTTCATTTTCAATCATCTATTTGTTTCTCGTTAAAATACTGAGTAAGATATTGAAAGGGGGAGAAGTTCGGTTTTTATTGCATATATCGACGTTTCAGCCGGATTAGAGCGGTTTTCGTGTACATCTTCCCTCCGTAATATAAACGAAAAATCAAGAACATTTTAGTCAATTCTAATGAAAACACATTGTTTTTTATCATTTGTATTGGAAACAACATTGTCATATGTCTTTTCTTGGATCGAAATAATACGAAACCTCGCTCAATGATTTGAAGTTAAAATCCTCAAATTTGGTAAAATAGTGACTTTTTTACACGTTAATCATGAGTTTGATATTACGTAAATATATTCATTTTTACCAATATTTCGATACTATTTCATGTAGTATTACGATATGTGATTTGGCCTTCAAATCTCAGAATTTCGCATAATATTGCATTTTAAGCAAGTTTTCTTGCATTTTGTTTCGTACGAAAAATCATCGAATTTAGCAATATTTTGACGTTTATCATCCCCTTTTCCTTGATGTGATTTAAACAAAATATCATCGAACTAGGCAATATTTTGCCGTTTTCCACGTTTTTGTGAATTTTCAGCCTATTGGTATTAATTCATATATATACGATAAAAATGATGCAAACACATAATTGATTAGATGATAACCTTAAATACTTCATTTTCAATCATCTATTTGTTTCTCGTTAAAATACTGAGTAAGATATTGAAAAGGGGAGAAATTCGGTTTTTATTGCATATATCGACGTTTCAGCCGGATTAGAGCGGTTTTACGTGTACATCTTTCCTCAGTAATATAAACGGAAAATCAGGAACATTTTAGTCAATTCTAATGAAAACACATTGTTTTTTTATCATTTGTATTGGAAACAACATTGTCATATGTCTTTTCTTGGATCTAAATAATACGAAACCTCGCTCAATGATTTGAAGTTAAAATCCTCAAATTTGGTAAAATAGTGACGTTTTCATGTTAATCATGTAGTTTGATATTACGTAAATATATTCATTTTTACCAATATTTCGATACTCTTTTCATGTAGTATTACGATATGTGATTTGGCCTTCAAATCTCAGAATTTCGCATAATATTGCATTTTAAGCAAGTTTTCTTGCATTTTGTTTCGTACGAAAAATCATCGAATTTAGCAATATTTTGACGTTTATCATCCCCTTTTCCTTGATGTGATTTAAACAAAATATCATCGAATTAGGCAATATTTTGCCGTTTTCCACGTTTTTGTGAATTTTCAGTCTATTGGTATTAATTCATATATATACGATAAAAATGATGCAAACACATAATTGATTAGATGATAACCTTAAATACTTCATTTTCAATCATCTATTTGTTTCTCGTTAAAATACTGAGCAAGATATTGAAAAGGGGAGAAGTTCGGTTTTTATTGCATATAGCGACGTTTCAGCCGGATTAGAGCGGTTTTACGTGTACATCTTTTCTCAGTAATATAAACGGAAAATCAAGAACATTTTAGTCAATTCTAATGAAAAAACATTGTTTTTTTATCATTTGTATTGGAAACAACATTGTCATATGTCTTTTCTTGGATCTAAATAATACGAAACCTCGCTCAATGATTTGAAGTTAAAATCCACAAACATGGTAAAATAGTGACTTTTTCATGATAATCATGTAGTTTGATATTACGTAAATATACTCATTTTTACCAATATTTCGATACTATTTCATGTAGTATTACGATATGTGATTTGGCCTTGAAATCTCAGAATTTCGCATAATATTGCATTTTAAGCAAGTTTTCTTGCATTTTGTTTCGTACGAAAAATCATCGAATTTAGCAATATTTTGACGTTTATCATCCCCTTCTCCTTTATGTGATTTAAACAAAATATCATCGAATTAGGCAATATTTTGCCGTTTTTCCACGTTTTTGTGAATTTTCAGTTTATGGGTATTAATTCATTATATATACGATAAAAATGATGCAAACACATAATTGATTAGATAATAACCTTAAATACTTCATTTTCAATCATCTATTTGTTTCTCGTTAAAATACTGAGTAAGATATTGAAAGGGGGAGAAGTTCGGTTTTTTTTGCATATATCGACGTTTCAGCCGGATTAGAGCGGTTTTACGTGTACATCTTCCCTCCGTAATATAAACGAAAAATCAAGAACATTTTAGTTAATTCTAATGAAAACACATTGTTTTTTATCATTTGTATTGGAAACAACATTATCATATGTCTTTTCTTGGATCGAAATAATACGAAACCTCGCTCAATGATTTGAAGTTAAAATCCTCAAACATGGTAAAATAGTGACTTTTTCACGTTAATCATATATATTACGTAAATATACTCATTTTTACCAATATTTCGATACTATTTCATGTAGTATTACGATATGTGATTTGGCCTTCAAATCTCAGAATTTCGCATAATATTGCATTTTAAGCAAGTTTTCCTGCATTTTGTTTAGTACGAAAAATCATCGAATTTAGCAATATTTTGACGTTTATCATCCCCTTTTCCTTTGTGTGATTTAAACAAAATATCATCGAATTAGGCAATATTTTGCCGTTTTCCACGTTTTTGTGAATTTTCAGTCTATGGGTATTAATTCATATATATACGATAAAAGTGATGCAAACACATAATTGATTAGATGATAACCTTAAATACTTCATTTTCAATCATCTATTTGTTTCTCGTTAAAATACTGAGTAAGATATTGAAAGGGGGAGAAGTTCGGTTTTTATTGCATATATCGAAGTTTCAGCTGGATTAGAGCGGTTTTACGTGTACATCTTCCCTCCGTAATATAAACTAAAAATCAAGAACATTTTAGTTAATTCTAATGAAAATACATTGTTTTTTTTATCATTTGTATTGGAAACAACATTGTCATATGTCTTTTCTTGGATCTAAATAATACGAAACCTCGCTCAATGATTTGAAGTTAAAATCCTCAAATATGGTAAAATAGTGACTTTTTTACACGTTAATCATGAGTTTGATATTACGTAAATATATTCATTTTTACCAATATTTCGATACTATTTCATGTAGTATTACGATATGTGATTTGGCCTTCATATCTCAGAATTTCGCATAATATTGCATTTTAAGCAAGTTTTCTTGCATTTTGTTTCGTACGAAAAATCAAAGAATTTAGCAATATTTTGACGTTTATCATCCCCTTTTCCTTGATGTGATTTAAACAAAATATCATCGAATTAGGCAATATTTTGCCGTTTTCCACGTTTTTGTGAATTTTCAGCCTATTGGTATTAATTTTACTTATATACGATAAAAATGATGCAAACACATAATTGATTAGATGATAACCTTAAATACTTCATTTTCAATCATCTATTTGTTTCTCGTTAAAATACTGAGTAAGATATTGAAAAGGGGAGAAATTCGGTTTTTATTGCATATATCGACGTTTCAGCCGGATTAGAGCGGTTTTACGTGTACATCTTCCCTCAGTAATATAAACGGAAAATCAGGAACATTTTAGTCAATTCTAATGAAAACACATTGTTTTTTTATCATTTGTATTGGAAACAACATTGTCATATGTCTTTTCTTGGATCTAAATAATACGAAACCTCGCTCAATGATTTGAAGTTAAAATCCTCAAATTTGGTAAAATAGTGACGTTTTCATGTTAATCATGTAGTTTGATATTACGTAAATATATTCATTTTTACCAATATTTCGATACTATTTCATGTAGTATTACGATATATGATTTGGCCTTCAAATCTCAGAATTTCGCATAATATTGCATTTTAAGCAAGTTTTCTTGCATTTTGTTTCGTACGAAAAATCATCGAATTTAGCAATATTTTGACGTTTATCATCCCCTTTTCCTTGATGTGATTTAAACAAAATATCATCGAATTAGGCAATATTTTGCCGTTTTCCACGTTTTTGTGAATTTTCAGTCTATTGGTATTAATTCATATATATACGATAAAAATGATGCAAACACATAATTGATTAGATGATAACCTTAAATACTTCATTTTCAATCATCTATTTGTTTCTCGTTAAAATACTGAGTAAGATATTGAAAAGGGGAGAAGTTCGGTTTTTATTGCATATAGCGACGTTTCAGCCGGATTAGAGCGGTTTTACGTGTACATCTTTTCTCAGTAATATAAACGGAAAATCAAGAACATTTTAGTCAATTCTAATGAAAAAACATTGTTTTTTTATCATTTGTATTGGAAACAACATTGTCATATGTCTTTTCTTGGATCTAAATAATACGAAACCTCGCTCAATGATTTGAAGTTAAAATCCACAAACATGGTAAAATAGTGACTTTTTCATGATAATCATGTAGTTTGATATTACGTAAATATACTCATTTTTACCAATATTTCGATACTATTTCATGTAGTATTACGATATGTGATTTGGCCTTCAAATCTCAGAATTTCGCATAATATTGCATTTTAAGCAAGTTTTCTTGCATTTTGTTTCGTACGAAAAATCATCGAATTTAGCAATATTTTGACGTTTATCATCCCCTTCTCCTTTATGTGATTTAAGCAAAATATCATCGAATTAGGCAATATTTTGCCGTTTTTCCACGTTTTTTGTGAATTTTCAGTTTATGGGTATTAATTCATTATATATACGATAAAAATGATGCAAACACATAATTGATTAGATAATAACCTTAAATACTTCATTTTCAATCATCTATTTGTTTCTCGTTAAAATACTGAGTAAGATATTGAAAGGGGGAGAAGTTCGGTTTTTATTGCATATATCGACGTTTCAGCCGGATTAGAGCGGTTTTACGTGTACATCTTCCCTCCGTAATATAAACGAAAAATCAAGAACATTTTAGTTAATTCTAATGAAAACACATTGTTTTTTATCATTTGTATTGGAAACAACATTGTCATATGTCTTTTCTTGGATCGAAATAATACGAAACCTCGCTCAATGATTTGAAGTTAAAATCCTCAAACATGGTAAAATAGTGACTTTTTCACGTTAATCAAATATATTACGTAAATATACTCATTTTTACCAATATTTCGATACTATTTCATGTAGTATTACGATATGTGATTTGGCCTTCAAATCTCAGAATTTCGCATAATATTGCATTTTAAGCAAGTTTTCCTGCATTTTGTTTCGTACGAAAAATCATCGAATTTAGCAATATTTTGACGTTTATCATCCCCTTTTCCTTTATGTGATTTAAACAAAATATCATCGAATTAGGCAATATTTTGCCGTTTTCCACGTTTTTGTGAATTTTTAGTCTATGGGTATTAATTCATATATATATACGATAAAAGTGATGCAAACACATAATTGATTAGATGATAACCTTAAATACTTCATTTTCAATCATCTATTTGTTTCTCGTTAAAACACTGAGGAAGATATTGAAAAGGGGAGAAATTCGGTTTTTATTGCATATATCGACGTTTCAGCCGGATTAGAGCGGTTTTACGTGTACATCTTCCCTCCGTAATATAAACTAAAAATCAAGAACATTTTAGTTAATTCTAATGAAAATACATTGTTTTTTTTATCATTTGTATTGGAAACAACATTGTCATATGTCTTTTCTTGGATCTAAATAACACGAAACCTCGCTCAATGATTTGAAGTTAAAATCCTCAAATATGGTAAAATAGTGACTTTTTTACACGTTAATCATGTAGTTTGATATTACGTAAATATATTCATTTTTACCAATATTTTGATACTATTTCATGTAGTATTACGATATGTGATTTGGCCTTCAAATCTCAGAATTTCGCATAATATTGCATTTTAAGCAAGTTTTCTTGCATTTTGTTTCGTACGAAAAATCATCGAATTTAGCAATATTTTGACGTTTATCATCCCCTTTTCTTTTATGTGATTTAAACAAAATATCATCGAATTAGGCAATATTTTGCCGTTTTTCCACGTTTTTGTGAATTTTCAGTTTATGGGTATTAATTCATTATATATACGATAAAAATTATGCAAACACATAATTGATTAGATAATAACCTTAAATACTTCATTTTCAATCATCTATTTGTTTCTCGTTAAAATACTGAGTAAGATATTGAAAGGGGGAGAAGTTCGGTTTTTATTGCATATATCGACGTTTCAGCCGGATTAGAGCGGTTTTCGTGTACATCTTCCCTCCGTAATATAAACGAAAAATCAAGAACATTTTAGTCAATTCTAATGAAAACACATTGTTTTTTATCATTTGTATTGGAAACAACATTGTCATATGTCTTTTCTTGGATCGAAATAATACGAAACCTCGCTCAATGATTTGAAGTTAAAATCCACAAACATGGTAAAATAGTGACTTTTTCATGATAATCATGTAGTTTGATATTACGTAAATATACTCATTTTTACCAATATTTCGATACTATTTCATGTAGTATTACGATATGTGATTTGGCCTTCAAATCTCAGAATTTCGCATAATATTGCATTTTAAGCAAGTTTTCTTGCATTTTGTTTCGTACGAAAAATCATCGAATTTAGCAATATTTTGACGTTTATCATCCCCTTCTCCTTTATGTGATTTAAGCAAAATATCATCGAATTAGGCAATATTTTGCCGTTTTTCCACGTTTTTGTGAATTTTCAGTTTATGGGTATTAATTCATTATATATACGATAAAAATGATGCAAACACATAATTGATTAGATAATAACCTTAAATACTTCATTTTCAATCATCTATTTGTTTCTCGTTAAAATACTGAGTAAGATATTGAAAGGGGGAGAAGTTCGGTTTTTATTGCATATATCGACGTTTCAGCCGGATTAGAGCGGTTTTACGTGTACATCTTCCCTCCGTAATATAAACGAAAAATCAAGAACATTTTAGTTAATTCTAATGAAAACACATTGTTTTTTATCATTTGTATTGGAAACAACATTGTCATATGTCTTTTCTTGGATCGAAATAATACGAAACCTCGCTCAATGATTTGAAGTTAAAATCCTCAAACATGGTAAAATAGTGACTTTTTCACGTTAATCAAATATATTACGTAAATATACTCATTTTTACCAATATTTCGATACTATTTCATGTAGTATTACGATATGTGATTTGGCCTTCAAATCTCAGAATTTCGCATAATATTGCATTTTAAGCAAGTTTTCCTGCATTTTGTTTCGTACGAAAAATCATCGAATTTAGCAATATTTTGACGTTTATCATCCCCTTTTCCTTTATGTGATTTAAACAAAATATCATCGAATTAGGCAATATTTTGCCGTTTTCCACGTTTTTGTGAATTTTTAGTCTATGGGTATTAATTCATATATATATACGATAAAAGTGATGCAAACACATAATTGATTAGATGATAACCTTAAATACTTCATTTTCAATCATCTATTTGTTTCTCGTTAAAACACTGAGGAAGATATTGAAAAGGGGAGAAATTCGGTTTTTATTGCATATATCGACGTTTCAGCCGGATTAGAGCGGTTTTACGTGTACATCTTCCCTCCGTAATATAAACTAAAAATCAAGAACATTTTAGTTAATTCTAATGAAAATACATTGTTTTTTTTATCATTTGTATTGGAAACAACATTGTCATATGTCTTTTCTTGGATCTAAATAATACGAAACCTCGCTCAATGATTTGAAGTTAAAATCCTCAAATATGGTAAAATAGTGACTTTTTTACACGTTAATCATGTAGTTTGATATTACGTAAATATATTCATTTTTACCAATATTTTTATACTATTTCATGTAGTATTACGATATGTGATTTGGCCTTCAAATCTCAGAATTTCGCATAATATTGCATTTTAAGCAAGTTTTCTTGCATTTTGTTTCGTACGAAAAATCATCGAATTTAGCAATATTTTGACGTTTATCATCCCCTTTTCTTTTATGTGATTTAAACAAAATATCATCGAATTAGGCAATATTTTGCCGTTTTTCCACGTTTTTGTGAATTTTCAGTTTATGGGTATTAATTCATTATATATACGATAAAAATTATGCAAACACATAATTGATTAGATAATAACCTTAAATACTTCATTTTCAATCATCTATTTGTTTCTCGTTAAAATACTGAGTAAGATATTGAAAGGGGGAGAAGTTCGGTTTTTATTGCATATATCGACGTTTCAGCCGGATTAGAGCGGTTTTCGTGTACATCTTCCCTCCGTAATATAAACGAAAAATCAAGAACATTTTAGTCAATTCTAATGAAAACACATTGTTTTTTATCATTTGTATTGGAAACAACATTGTCATATGACTTTTCTTGGATCGAAATAATACGAAACCTCGCTCAATGATTTGAAGTTAAAATCCTCAAATTTGGTAAAATAGTGACTTTTCACGTTAATCATGTAGTTTGATATTACGTAAATATATTCATTTTTACCAATATTTCGATACTATTTCATGTAGTATAACGATACGTGATTTGGCCTTCAAATCACAGAATTTCGCATAATATTGCATTTTAAGCAAGTTTTCTTGCATTTTGTTTCGTACGAAAAATCATCGAATTTAGCAATATTTTGACGTTTATCATCCCCTTCTCCTTTATGTGATTTAAACAAAATATCATCGAATTAGGCAATATTTTGCCGTTTTTCCACGTTTTTGTGAATTTTCAGTTTATGGGTATTAATTCATTATATATACGATAAAAATGATGCAAACACATAATTGATTAGATAATAACCTTAAATACTTCATTTTCAATCATCTATTTGTTTCTCGTTAAAATACTGAGTAAGATATTGAAAGGGGGAGAAGTTCGGTTTTTATTGCATATATCGACGTTTCAGCCGGATTAGAGCGGTTTTACGTGTACATCTTCCCTCCGTAATATAAACGAAAAATCAAGAACATTTTAGTTAATTCTAATGAAAACACATTGTTTTTTATCATTTGTATTGGAAACAACATTGTCATATGTCTTTTCTTGGATCGAAATAATACGAAACCTCGCTCAATGATTTGAAGTTAAAATCCTCAAACATGGTAAAATAGTGACTTTTTCACGTTAATCAAATATATTACGTAAATATACTCATTTTTACCAATATTTCGATACTATTTCATGTAGTATTACGATATGTGATTTGGCCTTCAAATCTCAGAATTTCGCATAATATTGCATTTTAAGCAAGTTTTCCTGCATTTTGTTTCGTACGAAAAATCATCGAATTTAGCAATATTTTGACGTTTATCATCCCCTTTTCCTTTATGTGATTTAAACAAAATATCATCGAATTAGGCAATATTTTGCCGTTTTCCACGTTTTTGTGAATTTTTAGTCTATGGGTATTAATTCATATATATATACGATAAAAGTGATGCAAACACATAATTGATTAGATGATAACCTTAAATACTTCATTTTCAATCATCTATTTGTTTCTCGTTAAAACACTGAGGAAGATATTGAAAAGGGGAGAAATTCGGTTTTTATTGCATATATCGACGTTTCAGCCGGATTAGAGCGGTTTTACGTGTACATCTTCCCTCCGTAATATAAACTAAAAATCAAGAACATTTTAGTTAATTCTAATGAAAATACATTGTTTTTTTTATCATTTGTATTGGAAACAACATTGTCATATGTCTTTTCTTGGATCTAAATAATACGAAACCTCGCTCAATGATTTGAAGTTAAAATCCTCAAATATGGTAAAATAGTGACTTTTTTACACGTTAATCATGTAGTTTGATATTACGTAAATATATTCATTTTTACCAATATTTTTATACTATTTCATGTAGTATTACGATATGTGATTTGGCCTTCAAATCTCAGAATTTCGCATAATATTGCATTTTAAGCAAGTTTTCTTGCATTTTGTTTCGTACGAAAAATCATCGAATTTAGCAATATTTTGACGTTTATCATCCCCTTTTCTTTTATGTGATTTAAACAAAATATCATCGAATTAGGCAATATTTTGCCGTTTTTCCACGTTTTTGTGAATTTTCAGTTTATGGGTATTAATTCATTATATATACGATAAAAATTATGCAAACACATAATTGATTAGATAATAACCTTAAATACTTCATTTTCAATCATCTATTTGTTTCTCGTTAAAATACTGAGTAAGATATTGAAAGGGGGAGAAGTTCGGTTTTTATTGCATATATCGACGTTTCAGCCGGATTAGAGCGGTTTTCGTGTACATCTTCCCTCCGTAATATAAACGAAAAATCAAGAACATTTTAGTCAATTCTAATGAAAACACATTGTTTTTTATCATTTGTATTGGAAACAACATTGTCATATGTCTTTTCTTGGATCGAAATAATACGAAACCTCGCTCAATGATTTGAAGTTAAAATCCTCAAATTTGGTAAAATAGTGACTTTTCACGTTAATCATGTAGTTTGATATTACGTAAATATATTCATTTTTACCAATATTTCGATACTATTTCATGTAGTATAACGATACGTGATTTGGCCTTCAAATCACAGAATTTCGCATAATATTGCATTTTAAGCAAGTTTTCTTGCATTTTGTTTCGTACGAAAAATCATCGAATTTAGCAATATTTTGACGTTTATCATCCCCTTCTCCTTTATGTGATTTAAACAAAATATCATCGAATTAGGCAATATTTTGCCGTTTTTCCACGTTTTTGTGAATTTTCAGTTTATGGGTATTAATTCATTATATATACGATAAAAATGATGCAAACACATAATTGATTAGATAATAACCTTAAATACTTCATTTTCAATCATCTATTTGTTTCTCGTTAAAATACTGAGTAAGATATTGAAAGGGGGAGAAGTTCGGTTTTTATTGCATATATCGACGTTTCAGCCGGATTAGAGCGGTTTTACGTGTACATCTTCCCTCCGTAATATAAACGAAAAATCAAGAACATTTTAGTTAATTCTAATGAAAACACATTGTTTTTTATCATTTGTATTGGAAACAACATTGTCATATGTCTTTTCTTGGATCGAAATAATACGAAACCTCGCTCAATGATTTGAAGTTAAAATCCTCAAACATGGTAAAATAGTGACTTTTTCACGTTAATCAAATATATTACGTAAATATACTCATTTTTACCAATATTTCGATACTATTTCATGTAGTATTACGATATGTGATTTGGCCTTCAAATCTCAGAATTTCGCATAATATTGCATTTTAAGCAAGTTTTCCTGCATTTTGTTTCGTACAAAAAATCATCGAATTTAGCAATATTTTGACGTTTATCATCCCCTTTTCCTTTATGTGATTTAAACAAAATATCATCGAATTAGGCAATATTTTGCCGTTTTCCACGTTTTTGTGAATTTTTAGTCTATGGGTATTAATTCATATATATATACGATAAAAGTGATGCAAACACATAATTGATTAGATGATAACCTTAAATACTTCATTTTCAATCATCTATTTGTTTCTCGTTAAAACACTGAGGAAGATATTGAAAAGGGGAGAAATTCGGTTTTTATTGCATATAACGACGTTTCAGCCGGATTAGAGCGGTTTTACGTGTACATCTTCCCTCCGTAATATAAACTAAAAATCAAGAACATTTTAGTTAATTCTAATGAAAATACATTGTTTTTTTATCATTTGTATTGGAAACAACATTGTCATATGTCTTTTCTTGGATCTAAATAATACGAAACCTCGCTCAATGATTTGAAGTTAAAATCCTCAAATATGGTAAAATAGTGACTTTTTTACACGTTAATCATGTAGTTTGATATTACGTAAATATATTCATTTTTACCAATATTTTGATACTATTTCATGTAGTATTTCATTTCATATTTCATTTCATATGTGATTTGGCCTTCAAATCTCAGAATTTCGCATAATATTGCATTTTAAGCAAGTTTTCTTGCATTTTGTTTCGTACGAAAAATCATCGAATTTAGCAATATTTTGACGTTTATCATCCCCTTTTCCTTTATGTGATTTAAACAAAATATCATCGAATTTGGCAATATTTTGCCGTTTTTCCACGTTTTTGTGAATTTTCAGTTTATGGGTATTAATTCATTATATATACGATAAAAATGATGCAAACACATAATTGATTAGATAATAACCTTAAATGCTTCATTTTCAATCATCTATTTGTTTCTCGTTAAAATACTGAGTAAGATATTGAAAGGGGGAGAAGTTCGGTTTTTATTGCATATATCGACGTTTCAGCCGGATTAGAGCGGTTTTCGTGTACATCTTCCCTCCGTAATATAAACGAAAAATCAAGAACATTTTAGTCAATTCTAATGAAAACACATTGTTTTTTATCATTTGTATTGGAAACAACATTGTCATATGTCTTTTCTTGGATCGAAATAATACGAAACCTCGCTCAATGATTTGAAGTTAAAATCCTCAAATTTGGTAAAATAGTGACTTTTCACGTTAATCATGTAGTTTGATATTACGTAAATATATTCATTTTTACCAATATTTCGATACTATTTCATGTAGTATCACGATACGTGATTTGGCCTTCAAATCACAGAATTTCGCATAATATTGCATTTTAAGCAAGTTTTCTTGCATTTTGTTTCGTACGAAAAATCATCGAATTTAGCAATATTTTGACGTTTATCATCCCCTTTTCCTTTATGTGATTTAAACAAAATATCGTCGAATTAGGCAATATTTTGCCGTTTTTCCACGTTTTTGTGAATTTTCAGTTTATGGGTATTAATTCATTATATATACAATAAAAATGATGCAAACACATAATTGATTAGATAATAACCTTAAATACTTCATTTTCAATCATCTATTTGTTTCTCGTTAAAATACTGAGTAAGATATTGAAAGGGGGAGAAGTTCGGTTTTTATTGCATATATCGACGTTTCAGGCGGATTAGAGTGGTTTTACGTGTACATTTTCCCTCCGTAATATAAACGGAAAATCAAGAACATTTTAGTTAATTCTAATGAAAACACATTGTTTTTTTATCATTTGTATTGGAAACAACATTGTCATATGTCTTTTCTTGGATCTAAATAATACGAAACCTCGCTCAATGATTTGAAGTTAAAATCCACAAACATGGTAAAATAGTGACTTTTTCATGTTAATCATGTAGTTTGATATTACGTAAATATACTCATTTTTACCAATATTTCGATACTATTTCATGGAGTATTACGATATGTGATTTGGCCTTCAAATCTCAGAATTTCGCATAATATTGCATTTTAAGCAAGTTTTCTTGCATTTTGTTTCGTACGAAAAATCATCGAATTTAGCAATATTTTGACGTTTATCATCCCCTTCTCCTTTATGTGATTTAAACAAAATATCATCGAATTAGGCAATATTTTGCCGTTTTTCCACGTTTTTGTGAATTTTCAGTTTATGGGTATTAATTCATTATATATACGATAAAAATGATGCAAACACATAATTGATTAGATAATAACCTTAAATACTTCATTTTCAATCATCTATTTGTTTCTCGTTAAAATACTGAGTAAGATATTGAAAGGGGGAGAAGTTCGGTTTTTATTGCATATATCGACGTTTCAGCCGGATTAGAGCGGTTTTCGTGTACATCTTCCCTCCGTAATATAAACGAAAAATCAAGAACATTTTAGTCAATTCTAATGAAAACACATTGTTTTTTATCATTTGTATTGGAAACAACATTGTCATATGTCTTTTCTTGGATCGAAATAATACGAAACCTCGCTCAATGATTTAAAGTTAAAATCCTCAAATTTGGTAAAATAGTGACTTTTCACGTTAATCATGTAGTTTGATATTACGTAAATATATTCATTTTTACCAATATTTCGATACTATTTCATGTAGTATAACGATACGTGATTTGGCCTTCAAATCACAGAATTTCGCATAATATTGCATTTTAAGCAAGTTTTCTTGCATTTTGTTTCGTACGAAAAATCATCGAATTTAGCAATATTTTGACGTTTATCATCCCCTTTTCCTTTATGTGATTTAAACAAAATATCGTCGAATTAGGCAATATTTTGCCGTTTTTCCACGTTTTTGTGAATTTTCAGTTTATGGGTATTAATTCATTATATATACAATAAAAATGATGCAAACACATAATTGATTAGATAATAACCTTAAATACTTCATTTTCAATCATCTATTTGTTTCTCGTTGAAATACTGAGTAAGATATTGAAAGGGGGAGAAGTTCGGTTTTTATTGCATATATCGACGTTTCAGCCGGATTAGAGTGGTTTTACGTGTACATTTTCCCTTCGTAATATAAACGGAAAATCAAGAACATTTTAGTTAATTCTAATGAAACCACATTGTTTTTTTATCATTTGTATTGGAAACAACATTGTCATATGTCTTTTCTTGGATCGAAATAATACGAAACCTCGCTCAATGATTTGTAGTTAAAATCCTCAAACATGGTAAAATAGTGACTTTTTCACGTTAATCATGTAGTTTGATATTACGTAAATATACTCATTTTTACCAATAATTTGATACTATTTCATGTGGTATTACGATGTGATTTGGCCTTGAAATCTCAGAATTTCGCATAATATTGCATTTTAAGCAAGTTTTCTTTCATTTTGTTTAGTACGAAAAATCATCGAATTTAGCAATATTTTGACGTTTATCATCCCCTTTTCCTTTATGTGATTTAAACAAAATATCATCGAATTAGGCAATATTTTGCCGTTTTCCACGTTTTTGTGAATTTTCAGTCTATGGGTATTAATTCATATATATACGATAAAAGTGATGCAAACACATAATTGATTAGATGATAACCTTAAATACTTCATTTTCAATCATCTATTTGTTTCTCGTTAAAATACTGAGTAAGATATTGAAAGGGGGAGAAGTTCGGTTTTTATTGCATATATCGAAGTTTCAGCTGGATTAGAGCGGTTTTACGTGTACATCTTCCCTCCGTAATATAAACTAAAAATCAAGAACATTTTAGTTAATTCTAATGAAAATACATTGTTTTTTTTATCATTTGTATTGGAAACAACATTGTCATATGTCTTTTCTTGGATCTAAATAATACGAAACCTCGCTCAATGATTTGAAGTTAAAATCCTCAAATATGGTAAAATAGTGACTTTTTTACACGTTAATCATGAGTTTGATATTACGTAAATATATTCATTTTTACCAATATTTCGATACTATTTCATGTAGTATTACGATATGTGATTTGGCCTTCATATCTCAGAATTTCGCATAATATTGCATTTTAAGCAAGTTTTCTTGCATTTTGTTTCGTACGAAAAATCATCGAATTTAGCAATATTTTGACGTTTATCATCCCCTTTTCCTTGATGTGATTTAAACAAAATATCATCGAATTAGGCAATATTTTGCCGTTTTCCACGTTTTTGTGAATTTTCAGCCTATTGGTATTAATTTTACTTATATACGATAAAAATGATGCAAACACATAATTGATTTGATGATAACCTTAAATACTTCATTTTCAATCATCTATTTGTTTCTCGTTAAAATACTGAGTAAGATATTGAAAAGGGGAGAAATTCGGTTTTTATTGCATATATCGACGTTTCAGCCGGATTAGAGCGGTTTTACGTGTACATCTTCCCTCAGTAATATAAACGGAAAATCAGGAACATTTTAGTCAATTCTAATGAAAACACATTGTTTTTTTATCATTTGTATTGGAAACAACATTGTCATATGTCTTTTCTTGGATCTAAATAATACGAAACCTCGCTCAATGATTTGAAGTTAAAATCCTCAAATTTGGTAAAATAGTGACGTTTTCATGTTAATCATGTAGTTTGATATTACGTAAATATATTCATTTTTACCAATATTTCGATACTATTTCATGTAGTATTACGATATGTGATTTGGCCTTCAAATCTCAGAATTTCGCATAATATTGCATTTTAAGCAAGTTTTCTTGCATTTTGTTTCGTACGAAAAATCATCGAATTTAGCAATATTTTGACGTTTATCATCCCCTTTTCCTTGATGTGATTTAAACAAAATATCATCGAATTAGGCAATATTTTGCCGTTTTCCACGTTTTTGTGAATTTTCAGTCTATTGGTATTAATTCATATATATACGATAAAAATGATGCAAACACATAATTGATTAGATGATAACCTTAAATACTTCATTTTCAATCATCTATTTGTTTCTCGTTAAAATACTGAGTAAGATATTGAAAAGGGGAGAAGTTCGGTTTTTATTGCATATAGCGACGTTTCAGCCGGATTAGAGCGGTTTTACGTGTACATCTTTTCTCAGTAATATAAACGGAAAATCAAGAACATTTTAGTCAATTCTAATGAAAAAACATTGTTTTTTTATCATTTGTATTGGAAACAACATTGTCATATGTCTTTTCTTGGATCTAAATAATACGAAACCTCGCTCAATGATTTGAAGTTAAAATCCACAAACATGGTAAAATAGTGACTTTTTCATGATAATCATGTAGTTTGATATTACGTAAATATACTCATTTTTACCAATATTTCGATACTATTTCATGTAGTATTACGATATGTGATTTGGCCTTCAAATCTCAGAATTTCGCATAATATTGCATTTTAAGCAAGTTTTCTTGCATTTTGTTTCGTACAAAAAATCATCGAATTTAGCAATATTTTGACGTTTATCATCCCCTTCTCCTTTATGTGATTTAAACAAAATATCATCGAATTAGGCAATATTTTGCCGTTTTTCCACGTTTTTGTGAATTTTCAGTTTATGGGTATTAATTCATTATATATACGATAAAAATGATGCAAACACATAATTGATTAGATAATAACCTTAAATACTTCATTTTCAATCATCTATTTGTTTCTCGTTAAAATACTGAGTAAGATATTGAAAGGGGGAGAAGTTCGGGTTTTATTGCATATATCGACGTTTCAGCCGGATTAGAGCGGTTTTACGTGTACATCTTCCCTCCGTAATATAAACGAAAAATCAAGAACATTTTAGTTAATTCTAATGAAAACACATTGTTTTTTATCATTTGTATTGGAAACAACATTGTCATATGTCTTTTCTTGGATCGAAATAATACGAACCTCGCTCAATGATTTGAAGTTAAAATCCTCAAACATGGTAAAATAGTGACTTTTTCACGTTAATCATGAAGTTTGATATTACGTAAATATACTCATTTTTACCAATATTTCGATACAATTTCATGTAGTATTACGATATGTGATTTGGCCTTCAAATCTCAGAATTTCGCATAATATTGCATTTTAAGCAAGTTTTCCTGCATTTTGTTTCGTACGAAAAATCATCGAATTTAGCAATATTTTGACGTTTATCATCCCCTTTTCCTTTATGTGATTTAAACAAAATATCATCGAATTAGGCAATATATTGCCGTTTTCCACGTTTTTGTGAATTTTTAGTCTATGGGTATTAATTCATATATATATACGATAAAAGTGATGCAAACACATAATTGATTAGATGATAACCTTAAATACTTCCTTTTCAATCATCTATTTGTTTCTCGTTAAAACACTGAGGAAGATATTGAAAAGGGGAGAAGTTCGGTTTTTATTGCATATATCGACGTTTCAGCCGGATTAGAGCGGTTTTACGTGTACATCTTCCCTCCGTAATATAAACTAAAAATCAAGAACATTTTAGTTAATTCTAATGAAAATACATTGTTTTTTTATCATTTGTATTGGAAACAACATTGTCATATGTCTTTTCTTGGATCTAAATAATACGAAACCTCGCTCAATGATTTGAAGTTAAAATCCTCAAATATGGTAAAATAGTGACTTTTTTACACGTTAATCATGTAGTTTGATATTACGTAAATATATTCATTTTTACCAATATTTTGATACTATTTCATGTAGTATTACGATATGTGATTTGGCCTTCAAATCTCAGAATTTCGCATAATATTGCATTTTAAGCAAGTTTTCTTGCATTTTGTTTCGTACGAAAAATCATCGAATTTAGCAATATTTTGACGTTTATCATCCCCTTTTCTTTTATGTGATTTAAACAAAATATCATCGAATTAGGCAATATTTTGCCGTTTTTCCACGTTTTTGTGAATTTTCAGTTTATGGGTATTAATTCATTATATATACAATAAAAATGATGCAAACACATAATTGATTAGATAATAACCTTAAATACTTCATTTTCAATCATCTATTTGTTTCTCGTTGAAATACTGAGTAAGATATTGAAAGGGGGAGAAATTCGGTTTTTATTGCATATATCGACGTTTCAGCCGGATTAGAGTGGTTTTACGTGTACATTTTCCCTCCGTAATATAAACGGAAAATCAAGAACATTTTAGTTAATTCTAATGAAAACACATTGTTTTTTTATCATTTGTATTGGAAACAACATTGTCATATGTCTTTTCTTGGATCGAAATAATACGAAACCTCGCTCAATGATTTGTAGTTAAAATCCTCAAACATGGTAAAATAGTGACTTTTTCACGTTAATCATGTAGTTTGATATTACGTAAATATACTCATTTTTACCAATAATTTGATACTATTTCATGTGGTATTACGATGTGATTTGGCCTTGAAATCTCAGAATTTCGCATAATATTGCATTTTAAGCAAGTTTTCTTTCATTTTGTTTAGTACGAAAAATCATCGAATTTAGCAATATTTTGACGTTTATCATCCCCTTTTCCTTTATGTGATTTAAACAAAATATCATCGAATTAGGCAATATTTTGCCGTTTTCCACGTTTTTGTGAATTTTCAGTCTATGGGTATTAATTCATATATATACGATAAAAGTGATGCAAACACATAATTGATTAGATGATAACCTTAAATACTTCATTTTCAATCATCTATTTGTTTCTCGTTAAAATACTGAGTAAGATATTGAAAGGGGGAGAAGTTCGGTTTTTATTGCATATATCGAAGTTTCAGCTGGATTAGAGCGGTTTTACGTGTACATCTTCCCTCCGTAATATAAACTAAAAATCAAGAACATTTTAGTTAATTCTAATGAAAATACATTGTTTTTTTTATCATTTGTATTGGAAACAACATTGTCATATGTCTTTTCTTGGATCTAAATAATACGAAACCTCGCTCAATGATTTGAAGTTAAAATCCTCAAATATGGTAAAATAGTGACTTTTTTACACGTTAATCATGAGTTTGATATTACGTAAATATATTCATTTTTACCAATATTTCGATACTATTTCATGTAGTATTACGATATGTGATTTGGCCTTCATATCTCAGAATTTCGCATAATATTGCATTTTAAGCAAGTTTTCTTGCATTTTGTTTCGTACGAAAAATCATCGAATTTAGCAATATTTTGACGTTTATCATCCCCTTTTCCTTGATGTGATTTAAACAAAATATCATCGAATTAGGCAATATTTTGCCGTTTTCCACGTTTTTGTGAATTTTCAGCCTATTGGTATTAATTTTACTTATATACGATAAAAATGATGCAAACACATAATTGATTTGATGATAACCTTAAATACTTCATTTTCAATCATCTATTTGTTTCTCGTTAAAATACTGAGTAAGATATTGAAAAGGGGAGAAATTCGGTTTTTATTGCATATATCGACGTTTCAGCCGGATTAGAGCGGTTTTACGTGTACATCTTCCCTCCGTAATATAAACTAAAAATCAAGAACATTTTAGTTAATTCTAATGAAAATACATTGTTTTTTTATCATTTGTATTGGAAACAACATTGTCATATGTCTTTTCTTGGATCTAAATAATACGAAACCTCGCTCAATGATTTGAAGTTAAAATCCACAAACATGGTAAAATAGTGACTTTTTCATGTTAATCATGTAGTTTGATATTACATAAATATATTCATTTTTACCAATATTTCGATACTATTTCATGTAGTATTACGATATGTGATTTGGCCTTCAAATCTCAGAATTTCGCATAATATTGCATTTTAAGCAAGTTTTCTTGCATTTTGTTTCGTACGAAAAATCATCGAATTTAGCAATATTTTGACGTTTATCATCCCCTTTTCCTTGATGTGATTTAAACAAAATATCATCGAATTAGGCAATATTTTGCCGTTTTCCACGTTTTTGTGAATTTTCAGTCTATTGGTATTAATTCATATATATACGATAAAAATGATGCAAACACATAATTGATTAGATGATAACCTTAAATACTTCATTTTCAATCATCTATTTGTTTCTCGTTAAAATACTGAGTAAGATATTGAAAAGGGGAGAAGTTCGGTTTTTATTGCATATAGCGACGTTTCAGCCGGATTAGAGCGGTTTTACGTGTACATCTTTTCTCAGTAATATAAACGGAAAATCAAGAACATTTTAGTCAATTCTAATGAAAAAACATTGTTTTTTTATCATTTGTATTGGAAACAACATTGTCATATGTCTTTTCTTGGATCTAAATAATACGAAACCTCGCTCAATGATTTGAAGTTAAAATCCACAAACATGGTAAAATAGTGACTTTTTCATGATAATCATGTAGTTTGATATTACGTAAATATACTCATTTTTACCAATATTTCGATACTATTTCATGTAGTATTACGATATGTGATTTGGCCTTCAAATCTCAGAATTTCGCATAATATTGCATTTTAAGCAAGTTTTCTTGCATTTTGTTTCGTACGAAAAATCATCGAATTTAGCAATATTTTGACGTTTATCATCCCCTTCTCCTTTATGTGATTTAAACAAAATATCATCGAATTAGGCAATATTTTGCCGTTTTTCCACGTTTTTGTGAATTTTCAGTTTATGGGTATTAATTCATTATATATACGATAAAAATGATGCAAACACATAATTGATTAGATAATAACCTTAAATACTTCATTTTCAATCATCTATTTGTTTCTCGTTAAAATACTGAGTAAGATATTGAAAGGGGGAGAAGTTCGGTTTTTATTGCATATATCGACGTTTCAGCCGGATTAGAGCGGTTTTACGTGTACATCTTCCCTCCGTAATATAAACGAAAAATCAAGAACATTTTAGTTAATTCTAATGAAAACACATTGTTTTTTATCATTTGTATTGGAAACAACATTGTCATATGTCTTTTCTTGGATCGAAATAATACGAAACCTCGCTCAATGATTTGAAGTTAAAATCCTCAAACATGGTAAAATAGTGACTTTTTCACGTTAATCAAATATATTACGTAAATATACTCATTTTTACCAATATTTCGATACTATTTCATGTAGTATTACGATATGTGATTTGGCCTTCAAATCTCAGAATTTCGCATAATATTGCATTTTAAGCAAGTTTTCCTGCATTTTGTTTCGTACGAAAAATCATCGAATTTAGCAATATTTTGACGTTTATCATCCCCTTTTCCTTTATGTGATTTAAACAAAATATCATCGAATTAGGCAATATTTTGCCGTTTTCCACGTTTTTGTGAATTTTTAGTCTATGGGTATTAATTCATATATATATACGATAAAAGTGATGCAAACACATAATTGATTAGATGATAACCTTAAATACTTCATTTTCAATCATCTATTTGTTTCTCGTTAAAACACTGAGGAAGATATTGAAAAGGGGAGAAATTCGGTTTTTATTGCATATATCGACGTTTCAGCCGGATTAGAGCGGTTTTACGTGTACATCTTCCCTCCGTAATATAAACTAAAAATCAAGAACATTTTAGTTAATTCTAATGAAAATACATTGTTTTTTTATCATTTGTATTGGAAACAACATTGTCATATGTCTTTTCTTGGATCTAAATAATACGCAACCTCGCTCAATGATTTGAAGTTAAAATCCTCAAATATGGTAAAATAGTGACTTTTTTACACGTTAATCATGTAGTTTGATATTACGTAAATATATTCATTTTTACCAATATTTTGATACTATTTCATGTAGTATTTCATTTCATATTTCATTTCATATGTGATTTGGCCTTCAAATCTCAGAATTTCGCATAATATTGCATTTTAAGCAAGTTTTCTTGCATTTTGTTTCGTACGAAAAATCATCGAATTTAGCAATATTTTGACGTTTATCATCCCCTTTTCCTTTATGTGATTTAAACAAAATATCATCGAATTTGGCAATATTTTGCCGTTTTTCCACGTTTTTGTGAATTTTCGGTTTATGGGTATTAATTCATTATATATACGATAAAAATGATGCAAACACATAATTGATTAGATAATAACCTTAAATGCTTCATTTTCAATCATCTATTTGTTTCTCGTTAAAATACTGAGTAAGATATTGAAAGGGGGAGAAGTTCGGTTTTTATTGCATATATCGACGTTTCAGCCGGATTAGAGCGGTTTTCGTGTACATCTTCCCTCCGTAATATAAACGAAAAATCAAGAACATTTTAGTCAATTCTAATGAAAACACATTGTTTTTTATCATTTGTATTGGAAACAACATTGTCATATGTCTTTTCTTGGATCGAAATAATACGAAACCTCGCTCAATGATTTGAAGTTAAAATCCTCAAATTTGGTAAAATAGTGACTTTTCACGTTAATCATGTAGTTTGTTATTACGTAAATATATTCATTTTTACCAATATTTCGATACTATTTCATGTAGTATCACGATACGTGATTTGGCCTTCAAATCACAGAATTTCGCATAATATTGCATTTTAAGCAAGTTTTCTTGCATTTTGTTTCGTACGAAAAATCATCGAATTTAGCAATATTTTGACGTTTATCATCCCCTTCTCCTTTATGTGATTTAAACAAAATATCATCGAATTAGGCAATATTTTGCCGTTTTTCCACGTTTTTGTGAATTTTCAGTTTATGGGTATTAATTCATTATATATACGATAAAAATGATGCAAACACATAATTGATTAGATAATAACCTTAAATACTTCATTTTCAATCATCTATTTGTTTCTCGTTAAAATACTGAGTAAGATATTGAAAGGGGGAGAAGTTCGGTTTTTATTGCATATATCGACGTTTCAGCCGGATTAGAGCGGTTTTACGTGTACATCTTCCCTCCGTAATATAAACGAAAAATCAAGAACATTTTAGTTAATTCTAATGAAAACACATTGTTTTTTATCATTTGTATTGGAAACAACATTGTCATATGTCTTTTCTTGGATCGAAATAATACGAACCTCGCTCAATGATTTGAAGTTAAAATCCTCAAACATGGTAAAATAGTGACTTTTTCACGTTAATCATGTAGTTTGATATTACGTAAATATACTCATTTTTACCAATATTTCGATACTATTTCATGTGGTATTACGAAATGTGATTTGGCCTTCAAATCTCAGAATTTCGCATAATATTGCATTTTAAGCAAGTTTTCCTGCATTTTGTTTTGTACGAAAAATCATCGAATTTAGCAATATTTTGACGGTTATCATCCCCTTTTCCTTTATGTGATTTAAACAAAATATCATTGAATTAGGCAATATTTTCCCGTTTTCCACGTTTTTGTGAATTTTCAGTCTATTGGTATTAATTCATATATATATACGATAAAAGTGATGCAAACACATAATTGATTAGATGATAACCTTAAATACTTCATTTTCAATCATCTATTTGTTTCTCGTTAAAATACTGAGGAATATATTGAAAAGGGGAGAAGTTCGGTTTTTATTGCATATATCGACGTTTCAGCCGGATTAGAGCGGTTTTACGTGTACATCTTCCCTCCGTAATATAAACTAAAAATCAAGAACATTTTAGTTAATTCTAATGAAAATACATTGTTTTTTTATCATTTGTATTGGAAACAACATTGTCATATGTCTTTTCTTGGATCTAAATAATACGAAACCTCGCTCAATGATTTGAAGTTAAAATCCTCAAATATGGTAAAATAGTGACTTATTTACACGTTAATCATGTAGTTTGATATTACGTAAATATATTCAATTTTACCAATATTTTGATACTATTTCATGTAGTATTACGATATGTGATTTGGCCTTCATATCTCAGAATTTCGCATAATATTGCATTTTAAGCAAGTTTTCTTGCATTTTGTTTCGTACGAAAAATCATCGAATTTAGCAATATTTTGACGTTTATCATCCTCTTTTCCTTTATGTGATTTAAACAAAATATCATCGAATTAGGCAATATTTTGCCGTTTTTCCACGTTTTTGTGAATTTTCAGTTTACGGGTATTAATTCATTATATATACGATAAAAATGATGCAAACACATAATTGATTAGATAATAACCTTAAATACTTCATTTTCAATCATCTATTTGTTTCTCGTTAAAATACTGAGTAAGATATTGAAAGGGGGAGAAGTTCGGTTTTTATTGCATATATCGACGTTTCAGCCGGATTAGAGCGGTTTTCGTGTACATCTTCCCTCCGTAATATAAACGAAAAATCAAGAACATTTTAGTCAATTCTAATGAAAACACATTGTTTTTTATCATTTGTATTGGAAACAACATTGTCATATGTCTTTTCTTGGATCGAAATAATACGAAACCTCGCTCAATGATTTGAAGTTAAAATCCTCAAATATGGTAAAATAGTGACTTTTTTACACGTTAATCATGAGTTTGATATTACGTAAATATATTCATTTTTACCAATATTTCGATACTATTTCATGTAGTATTACGATATGTGATTTGGCCTTCAAATCTCAGAATTTCGCATAATATTGCATTTTAAGCAAGTTTTCCTGCATTTTGTTTCGTACGAAAAATCATCGAATTTAGCAATATTTTGACGTTTATCATCCCCTTTTCCTTTATGTG
The DNA here is from genome assembly GCF_040958095.1 of Procambarus clarkii. Classification (NCBI taxonomy): domain Eukaryota; kingdom Metazoa; phylum Arthropoda; class Malacostraca; order Decapoda; family Cambaridae; genus Procambarus; species Procambarus clarkii. Next base: position 259,986 of record NW_027189308.1, on the reverse strand, counting down.
ATTTAAACAAAATATCATCGAATTAGGCAATATTTTGCCGTTTTCCACGTTTTTGTGAATTTTCAGTCTATGGGTATTAATTCATATATATATACGATAAAAGTGATGCAAACACATAATTGATTAGATGATAACCTTAAATACTTCATTTTCAATCATCTATTTGTTTCTCGTTAAAACACTGAGGAAGATATTGAAAAGGGGAGAAGTTCGGTTTTTATTGCATATATCGACGTTTCAGCCGGATTAGAGCGGTTTTACGTGTACATCTTCCCTCCGTAATATAAACTAAAAATCAAGAACATTTTAGTTAATTCTAATGAAAATACATTGTTTTTTTATCATTTGTATTGGAACCAACATTGTCATATGTCTTTTCTTGGATCTAAATAATACGAAACCTCGCTCAATGATTTGAAGTTAAAATCCTCAAATATGGTAAAATAGTGACTTTTCACGTTAATCATGTAGTTTGATATTACGTAAATATATTCATTTTTACCAATATTTTGATACTATTTCATGTATTATTACGATATGTGATTTGGCCTTCAAATCTCAGAATTTCGCATAATATTGCATTTTAAGCAAATTTTCTTGCATTTTGTTTCGTACGAAAAATCATCGAATTTAGCAATATTTTGACGTTTATCATCCCCTTTTCCTTTATGTGATTTAAACAAAATATCATCGAATTAGGCAATATTTTGCCGTTTTTCCACGTTTTTGTGAATTTTCAGTTTATGGGTATTAATTCATTATATATACGATAAAAATGATGCAAACACATAATTGATTAGATAATAACCTTAAATACTTCATTTTCAATCATCTAGTTGTTTCTCGTTAAAATACTGAGTAAGATATTGAAAGAGGGAGAAGTTCGGTTTTTATTGCATATATCGACGTTTCAGCCGGATTAGAGCGGTTTTCGTGTACATCTTCCCTCCGTAATATAAACGAAAAATCAAGAACATTTTAGTCAATTCTAATGAAAACACATTGTTTTTTATCATTTGTATTGGAAACAATATTGTCATATGTCTTTTCTTGGATCGAAATAATACGAAACCTCGCTCAATGATTTGAAGTTAAAATCCTCAAACATGGTAAAATAGTGACTTTTTCACGTTAATCATGTAGTTTGATATTACGTAAATATACTCATTTTTACCAATATTTCGATACTATTTCATGTGGTATTACGATATGTGATTTGGCCTTCAAATCTCAGAATTTCGCATAATATTGCATTTTAAGCAAGTTTTCCTGCATTTTGTTTTGTACGAAAAATCATCGAATTTAGCAATATTTTGACGGTTATCATCCCCTTTTCCTTTATGTGATTTAAACAAAATATCATCGAATTAGGCAATATTTTCCCGTTTTCCACGTTTTTGTGAATTTTCAGTCTATTGGTATTAATTCATATATATATACGATAAAAGTGATGCAAACACATAATTGATTAGATGATAACCTTAAATACTTCATTTTCAATCATCTATTTGTTTCTCGTTAAAATACTGAGGAATATATTGAAAAGGGGAGAAGTTCGGTTTTTATTGCATATATCGACGTTTCAGCCGGATTAGAGCGGTTTTACGTGTACATCTTCCCTCCGTAATATAAACTAAAAATCAAGAACATTTTAGTTAATTCTAATGAAAATACATTGTTTTTTTATCATTTGTATTGGAAACAACATTGTCATATGTCTTTTCTTGGATCTAAATAATACGAAACCTCGCTCAATGATTTGAAGTTAAAATCCTCAAATATGGTAAAATAGTGACTTATTTACACGTTAATCATGTAGTTTGATATTACGTAAATATATTCAATTTTACCAATATTTTGATACTATTTCATGTAGTATTACGATATGTGATTTGGCCTTCATATCTCAGAATTTCGCATAATATTGCATTTTAAGCAAGTTTTCTTGCATTTTGTTTCGTACGAAAAATCATCGAATTTAGCAATATTTTGACGTTTATCATCCTCTTTTCCTTTATGTGATTTAAACAAAATATCATCGAATTAGGCAATATTTTGCCGTTTTTCCACGTTTTTGTGAATTTTCAGTTTACGGGTATTAATTCATTATATATACGATAAAAATGATGCAAACACATAATTGATTAGATAATAACCTTAAATACTTCATTTTCAATCATCTATTTGTTTCTCGTTAAAATACTGAGTAAGATATTGAAAGGGGGAGAAGTTCGGTTTTTATTGCATATATCGACGTTTCAGCCGGATTAGAGCGGTTTTCGTGTACATCTTCCCTCCGTAATATAAACGAAAAATCAAGAACATTTTAGTCAATTCTAATGAAAACACATTGTTTTTTATCATTTGTATTGGAAACAACATTGTCATATGTCTTTTCTTGGATCGAAATAATACGAAACCTCGCTCAATGATTTGAAGTTAAAATCCTCAAATATGGTAAAATAGTGACTTTTTTACACGTTAATCATGAGTTTGATATTACGTAAATATATTCATTTTTACCAATATTTCGATACTATTTCATGTAGTATTACGATATGTGATTTGGCCTTCAAATCTCAGAATTTCGCATAATATTGCATTTTAAGCAAGTTTTCTTGCATTTTGTTTCGTACGAAAAATCATCGAATTTAGCAATATTTTGACGTTTATCATCCTCTTTTCCTTTATGTGATTTAAACAAAATATCATCGAACTAGGCAATATTTTGCCGTTTTCCACGTTTTTGTGAATTTTCAGCCTATTGGTATTAATTCATATATATACGATAAAAATGATGCAAACACATAATTGATTAGATAATAACCTTAAATACTTCATTTTCAATCATCTATTTGTTTCTCGTTAAAATACTGAGTAAGATATTGAAAAGGGGAGAAATTCGGTTTTTATTGCATATATCGACGTTTCAGCCGGATTAGAGCGGTTTTACGTGTACATCTTCCCTCAGTAATATAAACGGAAAATCAGGAACATTTTAGTCAATTCTAATGAAAACACATTGTTTTTTTATCATTTGTATTGGAAACAACATTGTCATATGTCTTTTCTTGGATCTAAATAATACGAAACCTCGCTCAATGATTTGAAGTTAAAATCCTCAAATTTGGTAAAATAGTGACGTTTTCATGTTAATCATGTAGTTTGATATTACGTAAATATATTCATTTTTACCAATATTTCGATACTATTTCATGTAGTATTACGATATGTGATTTGGCCTTCAAATCTCAGAATTTCGCATAATATTGCATTTTAAGCAAGTTTTCTTGCATTTTGTTTCGTACGAAAAATCATCGAATTTAGCAATATTTTGACGTTTATTATCCCCTTTTCCTTGATGTGATTTAAACAAAATATCATCGAATTAGGCAATATTTTGCCGTTTTCCACGTTTTTGTGAATTTTCAGTCTATTGGTATTAATTCATATATATACGATAAAAATGATGCAAACACATAATTGATTAGATGATAACCTTAAATACTTCATTTTCAATCATCTATTTGTTTCTCGTTAAAATACTGAGTAAGATATTGAAAAGGGGAGAAGTTCGGTTTTTATTGCATATAGCGACGTTTCAGCCGGATTAGAGCGGTTTTACGTGTACATCTTTTCTCAGTAATATAAACGGAAAATCAAGAACATTTTAGTCAATTCTAATGAAAAAACATTGTTTTTTTATCATTTGTATTGGAAACAACATTGTCATATGTCTTTTCTTGGATCTAAATAATACGAAACCTCGCTCAATGATTTGAAGTTAAAATCCACAAACATGGTAAAATAGTGACTTTTTCATGATAATCATGTAGTTTGATATTACGTAAATATACTCATTTTTACCAATATTTCGATACTATTTCATGTAGTATTACGATATGTGATTTGGCCTTCAAATCTCAGAATTTCGCATAATATTGCATTTTAAGCAAGTTTTCTTGCATTTTGTTTCGTACGAAAAATCATCGAATTTAGCAATATTTTGACGTTTATCATCCCCTTCTCCTTTATGTGATTTAAACAAAATATCATCGAATTAGGCAATATTTTGCCGTTTTTCCACGTTTTTGTGAATTTTCAGTTTATGGGTATTAATTCATTATATATACGATAAAAATGATGCAAACACATAATTGATTAGATAATAACCTTAAATACTTCATTTTCAATCATCTATTTGTTTCTCGTTAAAATACTGAGTAAGATATTGAAAGGGGGAGAAGTTCGGTTTTTTTTGCATATATCGACGTTTCAGCCGGATTAGAGCGGTTTTACGTGTACATCTTCCCTCCGTAATATAAACGAAAAATCAAGAACATTTTAGTTAATTCTAATGAAAACACATTGTTTTTTATCATTTGTATTGGAAACAACATTGTCATATGTCTTTTCTTGGATCGAAATAATACGAAACCTCGCTCAATGATTTGAAGTTAAAATCCTCAAACATGGTAAAATAGTGACTTTTTCACGTTAATCATATATATTACGTAAATATACTCATTTTTACCAATATTTCGATACTATTTCATGTAGTATTACGATATGTGATTTGGCCTTCAAATCTCAGAATTTCGCATAATATTGCATTTTAAGCAAGTTTTCCTGCATTTTGTTTCGTACGAAAAATCATCGAATTTAGCAATATTTTGACGTTTATCATCCCCTTTTCCTTTATGTGATTTAAACAAAATATCATCGAATTAGGCAATATTTTGCCGTTTTCCACGTTTTTGTGAATTTTCAGTCTATGGGTATTAATTCATATATATATACGATAAAAGTGATGCAAACACATAATTGATTAGATGATAACCTTAAATACTTCATTTTCAATCATCTATTTGTTTCTCGTTAAAACACTGAGGAAGATATTGAAAAGGGGAGAAGTTCGGTTTTTATTGCATATATCGACGTTTCAGCCGGATTAGAGCGGTTTTACGTGTACATCTTCCCTCCGTAATATAAACTAAAAATCAAGAACATTTTAGTTAATTCTAATGAAAATACATTGTTTTTTTATCATTTGTATTGGAACCAACATTGTCATATGTCTTTTCTTGGATCTAAATAATACGAAACCTCGCTCAATGATTTGAAGTTAAAATCCTCAAATATGGTAAAATAGTGACTTTTCACGTTAATCATGTAGTTTGATATTACGTAAATATATTCATTTTTACCAATATTTTGATACTATTTCATGTATTATTACGATATGTGATTTGGCCTTCAAATCTCAGAATTTCGCATAATATTGCATTTTAAGCAAGTTTTCTTGCATTTTGTTTCGTACGAAAAATCATCGAATTTAGCAATATTTGACGTTTATCATCCCCTTTTCCTTTATGTGATTTAAACAAAATATCATCGAATTAGGCAATATTTTGCCGTTTTTCCACGTTTTTGTGAATTTTCAGTTTATGGGTATTAATTCATTATATATACGATAAAAATGATGCAAACACATAATTGATTAGATAATAACCTTAAATACTTCATTTTCAATCATCTATTTGTTTCTCGTTAAAATACTGAGTAAGATATTGAAAGAGGGAGAAGTTCGGTTTTTATTGCATATATCGACGTTTCAGCCGGATTAGAGCGGTTTTCGTGTACATCTTCCCTCCGTAATATAAACGAAAAATCAAGAACATTTTAGTCAATTCTAATGAAAACACATTGTTTTTTATCATTTGTATTGGAAACAATATTGTCATATGTCTTTTCTTGGATCGAAATAATACGAAACCTCGCTCAATGATTTGAAGTTAAAATCCTCAAACATGGTAAAATAGTGACTTTTTCACGTTAATCATGTAGTTTGATATTACGTAAATATACTCATTTTTACCAATATTTCGATACTATTTCATGTGGTATTACGATATGTGATTTGGCCTTCAAATCTCAGAATTTCGCATAATATTGCATTTTAAGCAAGTTTTCCTGCATTTTGTTTTGTACGAAAAATCATCGAATTTAGCAATATTTTGACGGTTATCATCCCCTTTTCCTTTATGTGATTTAAACAAAATATCATCGAATTAGGCAATATTTTCCCGTTTTCCACGTTTTTGTGAATTTTCAGTCTATTGGTATTAATTCATATATATATACGATAAAAGTGATGCAAACACATAATTGATTAGATGATAACCTTAAATACTTCATTTTCAATCATCTATTTGTTTCTCGTTAAAATACTGAGGAATATATTGAAAAGGGGAGAAGTTCGGTTTTTATTGCATATATCGACGTTTCAGCCGGATTAGAGCGGTTTTACGTGTACATCTTCCCTCCGTAATATAAACTAAAAATCAAGAACATTTTAGTTAATTCTAATGAAAATACATTGTTTTTTTATCATTTGTATTGGAAACAACATTGTCATATGTCTTTTCTTGGATCTAAATAATACGAAACCTCGCTCAATGATTTGAAGTTAAAATCCTCAAATATGGTAAAATAGTGACTTATTTACACGTTAATCATGTAGTTTGATATTACGTAAATATATTCAATTTTACCAATATTTTGATACTATTTCATGTAGTATTACGATATGTGATTTGGCCTTCAAATCTCAGAATTTCGCATAATATTGCATTTTAAGCAAGTTTTCTTGCATTTTGTTTCGTACGAAAAATCATCGAATTTAGCAATATTTTGACGTTTATCATCCTCTTTTCCTTTATGTGATTTAAACAAAATATCATCGAATTAGGCAATATTTTGCCGTTTTTCCACGTTTTTGTGAATTTTCAGTTTACGGGTATTAATTCATTATATATACGATAAAAATGATGCAAACACATAATTGATTAGATAATAACCTTAAATACTTCATTTTCAATCATCTATTTGTTTCTCGTTAAAATACTGAGCAAGATATTGAAAGGGGGAGAAGTTCGGTTTTTATTGCATATATCGACGTTTCAGCCGGATTAGAGCGGTTTTCGTGTACATCTTCCCTCCGTAATATAAACGAAAAATCAAGAACATTTTAGTCAATTCTAATGAAAACACATTGTTTTTTATCATTTGTATTGGAAACAACATTGTCATATGTCTTTTCTTGGAACGAAATAATACTAAACCTCGCTCAATGATTTGAAGTTAAAATCCTCAAATATGGTAAAATAGTGACTTTTTTACACGTTAATCATGAGTTTGATATTACGTAAATATATTCATTTTTACCAATATTTCGATACTATTTCATGTAGTATTACGATATGTGATTTGGCCTTCAAATCTCAGAATTTCGCATAATATTGCATTTTAAGCAAGTTTTCTTGCATTTTGTTTCGTACGAAAAATCATCGAATTTAGCAATATTTTGACGTTTATCATCCCCTTTTCCTTGATGTGATTTAAACAAAATATCATCGAACTAGGCAATATTTTGCCGTTTTCCACGTTTTTGTGAATTTTCAGCCTATTGGTATTAATTCATATATATACGATAAAAATGATGCAAACACATAATTGATTAGATGATAACCTTAAATACTTCATTTTCAATCATCTATTTGTTTCTCGTTAAAATACTGAGTAAGATATTGAAAAGGGGAGAAATTCGGTTTTTATTGCATATATCGACGTTTCAGCCGGATTAGAGCGGTTTTACGTGTACATCTTCCCTCAGTAATATAAACGGAAAATCAGGAACATTTTAGTCAATTCTAATGAAAACACATTGTTTTTTTATCATTTGTATTGGAAACAACATTGTTACGGCCCTCTCGGGACGCAACGGGGTTCTTACTCTGATGTAGTTAGAGGAAGATATATATCCGGCCCCAAGCCAGTAGAGGCTATCAAGGGATGCGATCCGTGACGCAAGTAACTTAAAAGGGAGTAGGGAAAGAAAGGTAAGAACTTAATATAATATAATTTTCACCATCACCATTTAATATATATAATAAAAGAGTACACAAGGGGATCGTGCACAATCTAGTCTTCTGCTGAAGACCCTTGATCAACAAGCTAGGTGCCGAGTCCGCGGTGCTTTCTTCGTGGCCTCAAGACGTGTCCTCGGAGAACGCCGAGCCTACCCTGGCCACAGGTCAGCCACAACACAGGTCCACTGGGGGCACCGTCGTGGAGGCCGTCAACCACACGTCCAGCAGGTCTGCTGGCAGGTACTGGGCCACCAAGGCTGGTACGGCCACTCCACGAACGATATAAGGGGTACGCCCTAGACAGGAGTCTCGTGTGATATCACCAATCACCCTCCTGTCCTCAATACCCCAGTGGACTATCGTCTCCAACCGTCGGTCCCTGGTAAATCCTTCCACTGCCACTCCACTGGCAGGCTTAACACCCCACAGTGTTCTTCCGGGGGGACGACGTCACGACAGCTGCAGCAAACTTCACTGTATGGAGACTGGCTGCCTCGGGTAGACTGACTCCACCTTCAACACAGTGGTCCCAGGTCGGCTCTGTAAGCAGACACGTCATCAATAACCGGGACACTAATACACCACACTCACAGGCTCAGATACAAACGCCCGACATATCCACTCCCTAGATGGCGCTGTCGTCGGAGCACCACCTCACCAGAGGTCAGGAGCGGCGGTGTTGAGCGCTGAACCAGACTGGAAACTGGTCCTCGAGGCCAGTACACGCTGTCCTCACTAGGTGTCGTCGTTCGTTTGGCGGGGGTTTCGGGAGCTGACCCACAGATGGCGTGTTTGTCACTGCTCCAGGCACGGACGCTGGATCCGGGTTCGTAACAAACATTGTCATATGTCTTTTCTTGGATCTAAATAATACGAAACCTCGCTCAATGATTTGAAGTTAAAATCCTCAAATTTGGTAAAATAGTGACGTTTTCATGTTAATCATGTAGTTTGATATTACGTAAATATATTCATTTTTACCAATATTTCGATACTATTTCATGTAGTATTACGATATGTGATTTGGCCTTGAAATCTCAGAATTTCGCATAATATTGCATTTTAAGCAAGTTTTCTTGCATTTTGTTTCGTACGAAAAATCATCGAATTTAGCAATATTTTGACGTTTATCATCCCCTTCTCCTTTATGTGATTTAAACAAAATATCATCGAATTAGGCAATATTTTGCCGTTTTTCCAAGTTTTGGGGAATTTTCAGTTTATGGGTATTAATTCATTATATATACGATAAAAATGATGCAAACACATAATTGATTAGATAATAACCTTAAATACTTCATTTTCAATCATCTATTTGTTTCTCGTTAAAATACTGAGTAAGATATTGAAAGGGGGAGAAGTTCGGTTTTTTTTGCATATATCGACGTTTCAGCCGGATTAGAGCGGTTTTACGTGTACATCTTCCCTCCGTAATATAAACGAAAAATCAAGAACATTTTAGTTAATTCTAATGAAAACACATTGTTTTTTATCATTTGTATTGGAAACAACATTGTCATATGTCTTTTCTTGGATCGAAATAATACGAAACCTCGCTCAATGATTTGAAGTTAAAATCCTCAAACATGGTAAAATAGTGACTTTTTCACGTTAATCATATATATTACGTAAATATACTCATTTTTACCAATATTTCGATACTATTTCATGTAGTATTACGATATGTGATTTGGCCTTCAAATCTCAGAATTTCGCATAATATTGCATTTTAAGCAAGTTTTCCTGCATTTTGTTTCGTACGAAAAATCATCGAATTTAGCAATATTTTGACGTTTATCATCCCCTTTTCCTTTATGTGATTTAAACAAAATATCATCGAATTAGGCAATATTTTGCCGTTTTCCACGTTTTTGTGAATTTTCAGTCTATGGGTATTAATTCATATATATATACGATAAAAGTGATGCAAACACATAATTGATTAGATGATAACCTTAAATACTTCATTTTCAATCATCTATTTGTTTCTCGTTAAAACACTGAGGAAGATATTGAAAAGGGGAGAAGTTCGGTTTTTATTGCATATATCGACGTTTCAGCCGGATTAGAGCGGTTTTACGTGTACATCTTCCCTCCGTAATATAAACTAAAAATCAAGAACATTTTAGTTAATTCTAATGAAAATACATTGTTTTTTTATCATTTGTATTGGAACCAACATTGTCATATGTCTTTTCTTGGATCTAAATAATACGAAACCTCGCTCAATGATTTGAAGTTAAAATCCTCAAATATGGTAAAATAGTGACTTTTCACGTTAATCATGTAGTTTGATATTACGTAAATATATTCATTTTTACCAATATTTTGATACTATTTCATGTATTATTACGATATGTGATTTGGCCTTCAAATCTCAGAATTTCGCATAATATTGCATTTTAGGCAAGTTTTCTTGCATTTTGTTTCGTACGAAAAATCATCGAATTTAGCAATATTTTGACGTTTATCATCCCCTTTTCCTTTATGTGATTTAAACAAAATATCATCGAATTAGGCAATATTTTGCCGTTTTTCCACGTTTTTGTGAATTTTCAGTTTATGGGTATTAATTCATTATATATACGATAAAAATGATGCAAACACATAATTGATTAGATAATAACCTTAAATACTTCATTTTCAATCATCTAGTTGTTTCTCGTTAAAATACTGAGTAAGATATTGAAAGAGGGAGAAGTTCGGTTTTTATTGCATATATCGACGTTTCAGCCGGATTAGAGCGGTTTTCGTGTACATCTTCCCTCCGTAATATAAACGAAAAATCAAGAACATTTTAGTCAATTCTAATGAAAACACATTGTTTTTTATCATTTGTATTGGAAACAATATTGTCATATGTCTTTTCTTGGATCGAAATAATACGAAACCTCGCTCAATGATTTGAAGTTAAAATCCTCAAACATGGTAAAATAGTGACTTTTTCACGTTAATCATGTAGTTTGATATTACGTAAATATACTCATTTTTACCAATATTTCGATACTATTTCATGTGGTATTACGATATGTGATTTGGCCTTCAAATCTCAGAATTTCGCATAATATTGCATTTTAAGCAAGTTTTCCTGCATTTTGTTTTGTACGAAAAATCATCGAATTTAGCAATATTTTGACGGTTATCATCCCCTTTTCCTTTATGTGATTTAAACAAAATATCATCGAATTAGGCAATATTTTCCCGTTTTCCACGTTTTTGTGAATTTTCAGTCTATTGGTATTAATTCATATATATATACGATAAAAGTGATGCAAACACATAATTGATTAGATGATAACCTTAAATACTTCATTTTCAATCATCTATTTGTTTCTCGTTAAAATACTGAGGAATATATTGAAAAGGGGAGAAGTTCGGTTTTTATTGCATATATCGACGTTTCAGCCGGATTAGAGCGGTTTTACGTGTACATCTTCCCTCCGTAATATAAACTAAAAATCAAGAACATTTTAGTTAATTCTAATGAAAATACATTGTTTTTTTATCATTTGTATTGGAAACAACATTGTCATATGTCTTTTCTTGGATCTAAATAATACGAAACCTCGCTCAATGATTTGAAGTTAAAATCCACAAACATGGTAAAATAGTGACTTTTTCATGATAATCATGTAGTTTGATATTACGTAAATATACTCATTTTTACCAATATTTCGATACTATTTCATGTAGTATTACGATATGTGATTTGGCCTTCAAATCTCAGAATTTCGCATAATATTGCATTTTAAGCAAGTTTTCTTGCATTTTGTTTCGTACGAAAAATCATCGAATTTAGCAATATTTTGACGTTTATCATCCCCTTCTCCTTTATGTGATTTAAACAAAATATCATCGAATTAGGCAATATTTTGCCGTTTTTCCACGTTTTTGTGAATTTTCAGTTTATGGGTATTAATTCATTATATATACGATAAAAATGATGCAAACACATAATTGATTAGATAATAACCTTAAATACTTCATTTTCAATCATCTATTTGTTTCTCGTTAAAATACTGAGTAAGATATTGAAAGGGGGAGAAGTTCGGTTTTTTTTGCATATATCGACGTTTCAGCCGGATTAGAGCGGTTTTAGGTGTACATCTTCCCTCCGTAATATAAACGAAAAATCAAGAACATTTTAGTTAATTCTAATGAAAACACATTGTTTTTTTATCATTTGTATTGGAAACAACATTGTTACGGCCCTCTCGGGACGCAACGGGGTTCTTACTCTGATGTAGTTAGAGGAAGATATATATCCGGCCCCAAGCCAGTAGAGGCTATCAAGGGATGCGATCCGTGACGCAAGTAACTTAAAAGGGAGTAGGGAAAGAAAGGTAAGAACTTAATATAATATAATTTTCACCATCACCATTTAATATATATAATAAAAGAGTACACAAGGGGATCGTGCACTATCTAGTCTTCTGCTGAAGACCCTTGATCAACAAGCTAGGTGCCGAGTCCGCGGTGCTTTCTTCGTGGCCTCAAGACGTGTCCTCGGAGAACGCCGAGCCTACCCTGGCCACAGGTCAGCCACAACACAGGTCCACTGGGGGCACCGTCGTGGAGGCCGTCAACCACACGTCCAGCAGGTCTGCTGGCAGGTACTGGGCCACCAAGGCTGGTACGGCCACTCCACGAACGATATAAGGGGTACGCCCTAGACAGGAGTCTCGTGTGATATCACCAATCACCCTCCTGTCCTCAATACCCCAGTGGACTATCGTCTCCAACCGTCGGTCCCTGGTAAATCCTTCCACTGCCACTCCACTGGCAGGCTTAACACCCCACAGTGTTCTTCCGGGGGGACGACGTCACGACAGCTGCAGCAAACTTCACTGTATGGAGACTGGCTGCCTCGGGTAGACTGACTCCACCTTCAACACAGTGGTCCCAGGTCGGCTCTGTAAGCAGACACGTCATCAATAACCGGGACACTAATACACCACACTCACAGGCTCAGATACAAACGCCCGACATATCCACTCCCTAGATGGCGCTGTCGTCGGAGCACCACCTCACCAGAGGTCAGGAGCGGCGGTGTTGAGCGCTGAACCAGACTGGAAACTGGTCCTCGAGGCCAGTACACGCTGTCCTCACTAGGTGTCGTCGTTCGTTTGGCGGGGGTTTCGGGAGCTGACCCACAGATGGCGTGTTTGTCACTGCTCCAGGCACGGACGCTGGATCCGGGTTCGTAACAAACATTGTCATATGTCTTTTCTTGGATCTAAATAATACGAAACCTCGCTCAATGATTTGAAGTTAAAATCCTCAAATTTGGTAAAATAGTGACGTTTTCATGTTAATCATGTAGTTTGATATTACGTAAATATATTCATTTTTACCAATATTTCGATACTATTTCATGTAGTATTACGATATGTGATTTGGCCTTGAAATCTCAGAATTTCGCATAATATTGCATTTTAAGCAAGTTTTCTTGCATTTTGTTTCGTACGAAAAATCATCGAATTTAGCAATATTTTGACGTTTATCATCCCCTTCTCCTTTATGTGATTTAAACAAAATATCATCGAATTAGGCAATATTTTGCCGTTTTTCCAAGTTTTGGGGAATTTTCAGTTTATGGGTATTAATTCATTATATATACGATAAAAATGATGCAAACACATAATTGATTAGATAATAACCTTAAATACTTCATTTTCAATCATCTATTTGTTTCTCGTTAAAATACTGAGTAAGATATTGAAAGGGGGAGAAGTTCGGTTTTTTTTGCATATATCGACGTTTCAGCCGGATTAGAGCGGTTTTACGTGTACATCTTCCCTCCGTAATATAAACGAAAAATCAAGAACATTTTAGTTAATTCTAATGAAAACACATTGTTTTTTATCATTTGTATTGGAAACAACATTGTCATATGTCTTTTCTTGGATCGAAATAATACGAAACCTCGCTCAATGATTTGAAGTTAAAATCCTCAAACATGGTAAAATAGTGACTTTTTCACGTTAATCATATATATTACGTAAATATACTCATTTTTACCAATATTTCGATACTATTTCATGTAGTATTACGATATGTGATTTGGCCTTCAAATCTCAGAATTTCGCATAATATTGCATTTTAAGCAAGTTTTCCTGCATTTTGTTTCGTACGAAAAACCATCGAATTTAGCAATATTTTGACGTTTATCATCCCCTTTTCCTTTATGTGATTTAAACAAAATATCATCGAATTAGGCAATATTTTGCCGTTTTCCACGTTTTTGTGAATTTTCAGTCTATGGGTATTAATTCATATATATATACGATAAAAGTGATGCAAACACATAATTGATTAGATGATAACCTTAAATACTTCATTTTCAATCATCTATTTGTTTCTCGTTAAAACACTGAGGAAGATATTGAAAAGGGGAGAAGTTCGGTTTTTATTGCATATATCGACGTTTCAGCCGGATTAGAGCGGTTTTACGTGTACATCTTCCCTCCGTAATATAAACTAAAAATCAAGAACATTTTAGTTAATTCTAATGAAAATACATTGTTTTTTTATCATTTGTATTGGAACCAACATTGTCATATGTCTTTTCTTGGATCTAAATAATACGAAACCTCGCTCAATGATTTGAAGTTAAAATCCTCAAATATGGTAAAATAGTGACTTTTCACGTTAATCATGTAGTTTGATATTACGTAAATATATTCATTTTTACCAATATTTTGATACTATTTCATGTATTATTACGATATGTGATTTGGCCTTCAAATCTCAGAATTTCGCATAATATTGCATTTTAGGCAAGTTTTCTTGCATTTTGTTTCGTACGAAAAATCATCGAATTTAGCAATATTTTGACGTTTATCATCCCCTTTTCCTTTATGTGATTTAAACAAAATATCATCGAATTAGGCAATATTTTGCCGTTTTTCCACGTTTTTGTGAATTTTCAGTTTATGGGTATTAATTCATTATATATACGATAAAAATGATGCAAACACATAATTGATTAGATAATAACCTTAAATACTTCATTTTCAATCATCTAGTTGTTTCTCGTTAAAATACTGAGTAAGATATTGAAAGAGGGAGAAGTTCGGTTTTTATTGCATATATCGACGTTTCAGCCGGATTAGAGCGGTTTTCGTGTACATCTTCCCTCCGTAATATAAACGAAAAATCAAGAACATTTTAGTCAATTCTAATGAAAACACATTGTTTTTTATCATTTGTATTGGAAACAATATTGTCATATGTCTTTTCTTGGATCGAAATAATACGAAACCTCGCTCAATGATTTGAAGTTAAAATCCTCAAACATGGTAAAATAGTGACTTTTTCACGTTAATCATGTAGTTTGATATTACGTAAATATACTCATTTTTACCAATATTTCGATACTATTTCATGTGGTATTACGATATGTGATTTGGCCTTCAAATCTCAGAATTTCGCATAATATTGCATTTTAAGCAAGTTTTCCTGCATTTTGTTTTGTACGAAAAATCATCGAATTTAGCAATATTTTGACGGTTATCATCCCCTTTTCCTTTATGTGATTTAAACAAAATATCATCGAATTAGGCAATATTTTCCCGTTTTCCACGTTTTTGTGAATTTTCAGTCTATTGGTATTAATTCATATATATATACGATAAAAGTGATGCAAACACATAATTGATTAGATGATAACCTTAAATACTTCATTTTCAATCATCTATTTGTTTCTCGTTAAAATACTGAGGAATATATTGAAAAGGGGAGAAGTTCGGTTTTTATTGCATATATCGACGTTTCAGCCGGATTAGAGCGGTTTTACGTGTACATCTTCCCTCCGTAATATAAACTAAAAATCAAGAACATTTTAGTTAATTCTAATGAAAATACATTGTTTTTTTATCATTTGTATTGGAAACAACATTGTCATATGTCTTTTCTTGGATCTAAATAATACGAAACCTCGCTCAATGATTTGAAGTTAAAATCCTCAAATATGGTAAAATAGTGACTTATTTACACGTTAATCATGTAGTTTGATATTACGTAAATATATTCAATTTTACCAATATTTTGATACTATTTCATGTAGTATTACGATATGTGATTTGGCCTTCAAATCTCAGAATTTCGCATAATATTGCATTTTAAGCAAGTTTTCTTGCATTTTGTTTCGTACGAAAAATCATCGAATTTAGCAATATTTTGACGGTTATCATCCCCTTTTCCTTTATGTGATTTAAACAAAATATCATCGAATTAGGCAATATTTTGCCGTTTTTCCACGTTTTTGTGAATTTTCAGTTTACGGGTATTAATTCATTATATATACGATAAAAATGATGCAAACACATAATTGATTAGATAATAACCTTAAATACTTCATTTTCAATCATCTATTTGTTTCTCGTTAAAATACTGAGTAAGATATTGAAAGGGGGAGAAGTTCGGTTTTTATTGCATATATCGACGTTTCAGCCGGATTAGAGCGGTTTTCGTGTACATCTTCCCTCCGTAATATAAACGAAAAATCAAGAACATTTTAGTCAATTCTAATGAAAACACATTGTTTTTTATCATTTGTATTGGAAACAACATTGCCATATGTCTTTTCTTGGATCGAAATAATACGAAACCTCGCTCAATGATTTGAAGTTAAAATCCTCAAATATGGTAAAATAGTGACTTTTTTACACGTTAATCATGAGTTTGATATTACGTAAATATATTCATTTTTACCAATATTTCGATACTATTTCATGTAGTATTACGATATGTGATTTGGCCTTCAAATCTCAGAATTTCGCATAATATTGCATTTTAAGCAAGTTTTCTTGCATTTTGTTTCGTACGAAAAATCATCGAATTTAGCAATATTTTGACGTTTATCATCCCCTTTTCCTTGATGTGATTTAAACAAAATATCATCGAACTAGGCAATATTTTGCCGTTTTCCACGTTTTTGTGAATTTTCAGCCTATTGGTATTAATTCATATATATACGATAAAAATGATGCAAACACATAATTGATTAGATGATAACCTTAAATACTTCATTTTCAATCATCTATTTGTTTCTCGTTAAAATACTGAGTAAGATATTGAAAAGGGGAGAAATTCGGTTTTTATTGCATATATCGACGTTTCAGCCGGATTAGAGCGGTTTTACGTGTACATCTTCCCTCAGTAATATAAACGGAAAATCAGGAACATTTTAGTCAATTCTAATGAAAACACATTGTTTTTTTATCATTTGTATTGGAAACAACATTGTCATATGTCTTTTCTTGGATCTAAATAATACGAAACCTCGCTCAATGATTTGAAGTTAAAATCCTCAAATTTGGTAAAATAGTGACGTTTTCATGTTAATCATGTAGTTTGATATTACGTAAATATATTCATTTTTACCAATATTTCGATACTATTTCATGTAGTATTACGATATGTGATTTGGCCTTCAAATCTCAGAATTTCGCATAATATTGCATTTTAAGCAAGTTTTCTTGCATTTTGTTTCGTACGAAAAATCATCGAATTTAGCAATATTTTGACGTTTATCATCCCCTTTTCCTTGATGTGATTTAAACAAAATATCATCGAATTAGGCAATATTTTGCCGTTTTCCACGTTTTTGTGAATTTTCAGTCTATTGGTATTAATTCATATATATACGATAAAAATGATGCAAACACATAATTGATTAGATGATAACCTTAAATACTTCATTTTCAATCATCTATTTGTTTCTCGTTAAAATACTGAGTAAGATATTGAAAAGGGGAGAAGTTCGGTTTTTATTGCATATAGCGACGTTTCAGCCGGATTAGAGCGGTTTTACGTGTACATCTTTTCTCAGTAATATAAACGGAAAATCAAGAACATTTTAGTCAATTCTAATGAAAAAACATTGTTTTTTTATCATTTGTATTGGAAACAACATTGTCATATGTCTTTTCTTGGATCTAAATAATACGAAACCTCGCTCAATGATTTGAAGTTAAAATCCACAAACATGGTAAAATAGTGACTTTTTCATGATAATCATGTAGTTTGATATTCCGTAAATATACTCATTTTTACCAATATTTCGATACTATTTCATGTAGTATTACGATATGTGATTTGGCCTTCAAATCTCAGAATTTCGCATAATATTGCATTTTAAGCAAGTTTTCTTGCATTTTGTTTCGTACGAAAAATCATCGAATTTAGCAATATTTTGACGTTTATCATCCCCTTCTCCTTTATGTGATTTAAACAAAATATCATCGAATTAGGCAATATTTTGCCGTTTTTCCACGTTTTTGTGAATTTTCAGTTTATGGGTATTAATTCATTATATATACGATAAAAATGATGCAAACACATAATTGATTAGATAATAACCTTAAATACTTCATTTTCAATCATCTATTTGTTTCTCGTTAAAATACTGAGTAAGATATTGAAAGGGGGAGAAGTTCGTTTTTTTTTGCATATATCGACGTTTCAGCCGGATTAGAGCGGTTTTACGTGTACATCTTCCCTCCGTAATATAAACGAAAAATCAAGAACATTTTAGTTAATTCTAATGAAAACACATTGTTTTTTATCATTTGTATTGGAAACAACATTGTCATATGTCTTTTCTTGGATCGAAATAATACGAAACCTCGTTCAATGATTTGAAGTTAAAATCCTCAAACATGGTAAAATAGTGACTTTTTCACGTTAATCATATATATTACGTAAATATACTCATTTTTACCAATATTTCGATACTATTTCATGTAGTATTACGATATGTGATTTGGCCTTCAAATCTCAGAATTTCGCATAATATTGCATTTTAAGCAAGTTTTCCTGCATTTTGTTTCGTACGAAAAATCATCGAATTTAGCAATATTTTGACGTTTATCATCCCCTTTTCCTTTATGTGATTTAAACAAAATATCATCGAATTAGGCAATATTTTGCCGTTTTCCACGTTTTTGTGAATTTTCAGTCTATGGGTATTAATTCATATATATATACGATAAAAGTGATGCAAACACATAATTGATTAGATGATAACCTTAAATACTTCATTTTCAATCATCTATTTGTTTCTCGTTAAAACACTGAGGAAGATATTGAAAAGGGGAGAAGTTCGGTTTTTATTGCATATATCGACGTTTCAGCCGGATTAGAGCGGTTTTACGTGTACATCTTCCCTCCGTAATATAAACTAAAAATCAAGAACATTTTAGTTAATTCTAATGAAAATACATTGTTTTTTTATCATTTGTATTGGAACCAACATTGTCATATGTCTTTTCTTGGATCTAAATAATACGAAACCTCGCTCAATGATTTGAAGTTAAAATCCTCAAATATGGTAAAATAGTGACTTTTCACGTTAATCATGTAGTTTGATATTACGTAAATATATTCATTTTTACCAATATTTTGATACTATTTCATGTATTATTACGATATGTGATTTGGCCTTCAAATCTCAGAATTTCGCATAATATTGCATTTTAAGCAAGTTTTCTTGCATTTTGTTTCGTACGAAAAATCATCGAATTTAGCAATATTTTGACGTTTATCATCCCCTTTTCCTTTATGTGATTTAAACAAAATATCATCGAATTAGGCAATATTTTGCCGTTTTTCCACGTTTTTGTGAATTTTCAGTTTATGGGTATTAATTCATTATATATACGATAAAAATGATGCAAACACATAATTGATTAGATAATAACCTTAAATACTTCATTTTCAATCATCTATTTGTTTCTCGTTAAAATACTGAGTAAGATATTGAAAGAGGGAGAAGTTCGGTTTTTATTGCATATATCGACGTTTCAGCCGGATTAGAGCGGTTTTCGTGTACATCTTCCCTCCGTAATATAAACGAAAAATCAAGAACATTTTAGTCAATTCTAATGAAAACACATTGTTTTTTATCATTTGTATTGGAAACAATATTGTCAAATGTCTTTTCTTGGATCGAAATAATACGAAACCTCGCTCAATGATTTGAAGTTAAAATCCTCAAACATGGTAAAATAGTGACTTTTTCACGTTAATCATGTAGTTTGATATTCCGTAAATATACTCATTTTTACCAATATTTCGATACTATTTCATGTGGTATTACGATATGTGATTTGGCCTTCAAATCTCAGAATTTCGCATAATATTGCATTTTAAGCAAGTTTTCCTGCATTTTGTTTTGTACGAAAAATCATCGAATTTAGCAATATTTTGACGGTTATCATCCCCTTTTCCTTTATGTGATTTAAACAAAATATCATCGAATTAGGCAATATTTTCCCGTTTTCCACGTTTTTGTGAATTTTCAGTCTATTGGTATTAATTCATATATATATACGATAAAAGTGATGCAAACACATAATTGATTAGATGATAACCTTAAATACTTCATTTTCAATCATCTATTTGTTTCTCGTTAAAATACTGAGGAATATATTGAAAAGGGGAGAAGTTCGGTTTTTATTGCATATATCGACGTTTCAGCCGGATTAGAGCGGTTTTACGTGTACATCTTCCCTCCGTAATATAAACTAAAAATCAAGAACATTTTAGTTAATTCTAATGAAAATACATTGTTTTTTTATCATTTGTATTGGAAACAACATTGTCATATGTCTTTTCTTGGATCTAAATAATACGAAACCTCGCTCAATGATTTGAAGTTAAAATCCTCAAATATGGTAAAATAGTGACTTATTTACACGTTAATCATGTAGTTTGATATTACGTAAATATATTCAATTTTACCAATATTTTGATACTATTTCATGTAGTATTACGATATGTGATTTGGCCTTCAAATCTCAGAATTTCGCATAATATTGCATTTTAAGCAAGTTTTCTTGCATTTTGTTTCGTACGAAAAATCATCGAATTTAGCAATATTTTGACGTTTATCATCCTCTTTTCCTTTATGTGATTTAAACAAAATATCATCGAATTAGGCAATATTTTGCCGTTTTTCCACGTTTTTGTGAATTTTCAGTTTACGGGTATTAATTCATTATATATACGATAAAAATGATGCAAACACATAATTGATTAGATAATAACCTTAAATACTTCATTTTCAATCATCTATTTGTTTCTCGTTAAAATACTGAGTAAGATATTGAAAGGGGGAGAAGTTCGGTTTTTATTGCATATATCGACGTTTCAGCCGGATTAGAGCGGTTTTCGTGTACATCTTCCCTCCGTAATATAAACGAAAAATCAAGAACATTTTAGTCAATTCTAATGAAAACACATTGTTTTTTATCATTTGTATTGGAAACAACATTGTCATATGTCTTTTCTTGGAACGAAATAATACGAAACCTCGCTCAATGATTTGAAGTTAAAATCCTCAAATATGGTAAAATAGTGACTTTTTTACACGTTAATCATGAGTTTGATATTACGTAAATATATTCATTTTTACCAATATTTCGATACTATTTCATGTAGTATTACGATATGTGATTTGGCCTTCAAATCTCAGAATTTCGCATAATATTGCATTTTAAGCAAGTTTTCTTGCATTTTGTTTCGTACGAAAAATCATCGAATTTAGCAATATTTTGACGTTTATCATCCCCTTTTCCTTGATGTGATTTAAACAAAATATCATCGAACTAGGCAATATTTTGCCGTTTTCCACGTTTTTGTGAATTTTCAGCCTATTGGTATTAATTCATATATATACGATAAAAATGATGCAAACACATAATTGATTAGATGATAACCTTAAATACTTCATTTTCAATCATCTATTTGTTTCTCGTTAAAATACTGAGTAAGATATTGAAAAGGGGAGAAATTCGGTTTTTATTGCATATATCGACGTTTCAGCCGGATTAGAGCGGTTTTACGTGTACATCTTCCCTCAGTAATATAAACGGAAAATCAGGAACATTTTAGTCAATTCTAACGAAAACACATTGTTTTTTTATCATTTGTATTGGAAACAACATTGTCATATGTCTTTTCTTGGATCTAAATAATACGAAACCTCGCTCAATGATTTGAAGTTAAAATCCTCAAATTTGGTAAAATAGTGACGTTTTCATGTTAATCATGTAGTTTGATATTACGTAAATATATTCATTTTTACCAATATTTCGATACTATTTCATGTAGTATTACGATATGTGATTTGGCCTTGAAATCTCAGAATTTCGCATAATATTGCATTTTAAGCAAGTTTTCTTGCATTTTGTTTCGTACGAAAAATCATCGAATTTAGCAATATTTTGACGTTTATCATCCCCTTCTCCTTTATGTGATTTAAACAAAATATCATCGAATTAGGCAATATTTTGCCGTTTTTCCACGTTTTTGTGAATTTTCAGTTTATGGGTATTAATTCATTATATATACGATAAAAATGATGCAAACACATAATTGATTAGATAATAACCTTAAATACTTCATTTTCAATCATCTATTTGTTTCTCGTTAAAATACTGAGTAAGATATTGAAAGGGGGAGAAGTTCGGTTTTTTTTGCATATATCGACGTTTCAGCCGGATTAGAGCGGTTTTACGTGTACATCTTCCCTCCGTAATATAAACGAAAAATCAAGAACATTTTAGTTAATTCTAATGAAAACACATTGTTTTTTATCATTTGTATTGGAAACAACATTGTCATATGTCTTTTCTTGGATCGAAATAATACGAAACCTCGCTCAATGATTTGAAGTTAAAATCCTCAAACATGGTAAAATAGTGACTTTTTCACGTTAATCATATATATTACGTAAATATACTCATTTTTACCAATATTTCGATACTATTTCATGTAGTATTACGATATGTGATTTGGCCTTCAAATCTCAGAATTTCGCATAATATTGCATTTTAAGCAAGTTTTCCTGCATTTTGTTTCGTACGAAAAATCATCGAATTTAGCAATATTTTGACGTTTATCATCCCCTTTTCCTTTATGTGATTTAAACAAAATATCATCGAATTAGGCAATATTTTGCCGTTTTCCACGTTTTTGTGAATTTTTAGTCTATGGGTATTAATTCATATATATATACGATAAAAATGATGCAAACACATAATTGATTAGATAATAACCTTAAATACTTCATTTTCAATCATCTATTTGTTTCTCGTTAAAATACTGAGTAAGATATTGAAAGGGGGAGAAGTTCGGTTTTTATTGCATATATCGACGTTTCAGCCGGATTAGAGCGGTTTTACGTGTACATCTTCCCTCCGTAATATAAACGAAAAATCAAGAACATTTTAGTCAATTCTAATGAAAACACATTGTTTTTTATCATTTGTATTGGAAACAACATTGTCATATGTCTTTTCTTGGATCTAAATAATACGAAACCTCGCTCAATGATTTGAAGTTAAAATCCTCAAATATGGTAAAATAGTGACTTTTTTACACGTTAATCATGTAGTTTGATATTACGTAAATATATTCATTTTTACCAATATTTCGATACTATTTCATGTAGTATAACGATACGTGATTTGGCCTTCAAATCACAGAATTTCGCATAATATTGCATTTTAAGCAAGTTTTCTTGCATTTTGTTTCGTACGAAAAATCATCGAATTTAGCAATATTTTGACGTTTATCATCCCCTTTTCCTTTTTGTGATTTAAACAAAATATCGTCGAATAAGGCAATATTTTGCCGTTTTTCCACGTTTTTGTGAATTTTCAGTTTATGGGTATTAATTCATTATATATACAATAAAAATGATGCAAACACATAATTGATTAGATAATAACCTTAAATACTTCATTTTCAATCATCTATTTGTTTCTCGTTGAAATACTGAGTAAGATATTGAAAGGGGGAGAAGTTCGGTTTTTATTGCATATATCGACGTTTCAGCCGGATTAGAGTGGTTTTACGTGTACATTTTCCCTCCGTAATATAAACGGAAAATCAAGAACATTTTAGTTAATTCTAATGAAAACACATTGTTTTTTTATCATTTGTATTGGAAACAACATTGTCATATGTCTTTTCTTGGATCGAAATAATACGAAACCTCGCTCAATGATTTGTAGTTAAAATCCTCAAACATGGTAAAATAGTGACTTTTTCACGTTAATCATGTAGTTTGATATTACGTAAATATACTCATTTTTACCAATATTTCGATACTATTTCATGTGGTATTACGATATGTGATTTGGCCTTCAAATCTCAGAATTTCGCATAATATTGCAGTTTAAGCAAGTTTTCCTGCATTTTGTTTTCTACGAAAAATCATCGAATTTAGCAATATTTTGACGTTTATCATCCCCTTTTCCTTTATGTCATTTAAACAAAATATCATCGAATTAGGCAATATTTTCCCGTTTTCCACGTTTTTGTGAATTTTCAGTCTATTGGTATTAATTCATATATATATACGATAAAAGTGATGCAAACACATAATTGATTAGATGATAACCTTAAATACTTCATTTTCAATCATCTATTTGTTTCTCGTTAAAATACTGAGGAATATATTGAAAAGGGGAGAAGTTCGGTTTTTATTGCATATATCGACGTTTCAGCCGGATTAGAGCGGTTTTACGTGTACATCTTCCCTCCGTAATATAAACTAAAAATCAAGAACATTTTAGTTAATTCTAATGAAAATACATTGTTTTTTTATCATTTGTATTGGAAACAACATTGTCATATGTCTTTTCTTGGATCTAAATAATACGAAACCTCGCTCAATGATTTGAAGTTAAAATCCTCAAATATGGTAAAATAGTGACTTATTTACACGTTAATCATGTAGTTTGATATTACGTAAATATATTCAATTTTACCAATATTTTGATACTATTTCATGTAGTATTACGATATGTGATTTGGCCTTCAAATCTCAGAATTTCGCATAATATTGCATTTTAAGCAAGTTTTCTTGCATTTTGTTTCGTACGAAAAATCATCGAATTTAGCAATATTTTGACGTTTATCATCCCCTTTTCCTTTATGTGATTTAAACAAAATATCGTCGAATTAGGCAATATTTTGCCGTTTTTCCACGTTTTTGTGAATTTTCAGTTTATGGGTATTAATTCATTATATATACGATAAAAATGATGCAAACACATAATTGATTAGATAATAACCTTAAATACTTCATTTTCAATCATCTTTTTGTTTCTCGTTAAAATACTGAGTAAGATATTTAAAGGGGGAGAAGTTCGGTTTTTATGGCATATATCGACGTTTCAGCCGGATTAGAGTGGTTTTACGTGTACATTTTCCCTCCGTAATATAAACGGAAAATCAAGAACATTTTAGTTAATTCTAATGAAAACACATTGTTTTTTTATCATTTGTATTGGAAACAACATTGTCATATGTCTTTTCTTGGATCGAAATAATACGAAACCTCGCTCAATGATTTGTAGTTAAAATCCTCAAACATGGTAAAATAGTGACTTTTTCACGTTAATCATGTAGTTTGATATTACGTAAATATACTCATTTTTACCAATATTTCGATACTATTTCATGTGGTATTACGATATGTGATTTGGCCTTCAAATCTCAGAATTTCGCATAATATTGCATTTTAAGCAAGTTTTCTTCCATTTTGTTTCGTACGAAAAATCATCGAATTTAGCAATATTTTGACGTTTATCATCCCCTTCTCTTTTATGTGATTTAAACAAAATATCATCGAATTAGGCAATATTTTGCCGTTTTTCCACGTTTTTGTGAATTTTCAGTTTATGGGTATTAATTCATTATATATACGATAAAAATGATGCAAACACATAATTGATTAGATAATAACCTTAAATACTTCATTTTCAATCATCTATTTGTTTCTCGTTGAAATACTGAGTAAGATATTGAAAGGGGGAGAAGTTCGGTTTTTATTGCATATATCGACGTTTCAGCCGGATTAGAGTAGTTTTACGTGTACATTTTCCCACCGTAATATAAACGGAAAGTCAAGAACATTTTAGTTAATTCTAATGAAAACACATTGTTTTTTTATCATTTGTATTGGAAACAACATTGTCATATGTCTTTTCTTGGATCTAAATAATACGAAACCTCGCTCAATGATTTGAAGTTAAAATCCTCAAATATGGTAAAATAGTGACTTATTTACACGTTAATCATGTAGTTTGATATTACGTAAATATATTCAATTTTACCAATATTTTGATACTATTTCATGTAGTATTACGATATGTGATTTGGCCTTCAAATCTCAGAATTTCGCATAATATTGCATTTTAAGCAAGTTTTCTTGCATTTTGTTTCGTACGAAAAATCATCGAATTTAGCAATATTTTGACGTTTATCATCCCCTTTTCCTTTATGTGATTTAAACAAAATATTATCGAATTAGGCAATATTTTGCCGTTTTGCACGTTTTTGTGAATTTTCAGTCTATTGGTATTAATTCATATATATACGATAAAAATGATGCAAACACATAATTGATTAGATGATAACCTTAAATACTTCATTTTCAATCATCTATTTGTTTCTCGTTAAAATACTGAGTAAGATATTGAAAAGGGGAGAAGTTCGGTTTTTATTGCATATATCAACGTTTCAGCCGGATTAGAGAGGTTTTACGTGTACATCTTCCCTCAGTAATATAAACGGAAAATCAAGAACATTTTAGTCAATTCTAATGAAAACACATTGTTTTTTTATCATTTGTATTGGAAACAACATTGTCATATGTCTTTTCTTGGATCTAAATAATACGAAACCTCGCTCAATGATTTGAAGTTAAAATCCTCAAATATGGTAAAATAGTGACTTTTCACGTTAATCATGTAGTTTGATATTACGTAAATATATTCATTTTTACCAATATTTCGATACTATTTCATGTAGTATCACGATACGTGATTTGGCCTTCAAATCACAGAATTTCGCATAATATTGCATTTTAAGCAAGTTTTCTTGCATTTTGTTTCGTACGAAAAATCATCGAATTTAGCAATATTTTGACGTTTATCATCCCCTTTTCCTTTATGTGATTTAAACAAAATATCGTCGAATTAGGCAATATTTTGCCGTTTTTCCACGTTTTTGTGAATTTTCAGTTTATGGGTATTAATTCATTATATATACGATAAAAATGATGCAAACACATAATTGATTAGATAATAACCTTAAATACTTCATTTTCAATCATCTTTTTGTTTCTCGTTAAAATACTGAGTAAGATATTTAAAGGGGGAGAAGTTCGGTTTTTATTGCATATATCGACGTTTCAGCCGGATTAGAGTGGTTTTACGTGTACATTTTCCCTCCGTAATATAAACGGAAAATCAAGAACATTTTAGTTAATTCTAATGAAAACACATTGTTTTTTTATCATTTGTATTGGAAACAACATTGTCATATGTCTTTTCTTGGATCGAAATAATACGAAACCTCGCTCAATGATTTGTAGTTAAAATCCTCAAACATGGTAAAATAGTGACTTTTTCACGTTAATCATGTAGTTTGATATTACGTAAATATACTCATTTTTACCAATATTTCGATACTATTTCATGTGGTATTACGATATGTGATTTGGCCTTCAAATCTCAGAATTTCGCATAATATTGCATTTTAAGCAAGTTTTCTTCCATTTTGTTTCGTACGAAAAATCATCGAATTTAGCAATATTTTGACGTTTATCATCCCCTTCTCCTTTATGTGATTTAAACAAAATATCATCGAATTAGGCAATATTTTGCCGTTTTTCCACGTTTTTGTGAATTTTCAGTTTATGGGTATTAATTCATTATATATACGATAAAAATGATGCAAACACATAATTGATTAGATAATAACCTTAAATACTTCATTTTCAATCATCTATTTGTTTCTCGTTGAAATACTGAGTAAGATATTGAAAGGGGGAGAAGTTCGGTTTTTATTGCATATATCGACGTTTCAGCCGGATTAGAGTAGTTTTACGTGTACATTTTCTCTCCGTAATATAAACGGAAAATCAAGAACATTTTAGTTAATTCTAATGAAAACACATTGTTTTTTTATCATTTGTATTGGAAACAACATTGTCATATGTCTTTTCATGGATCGAAATAATACGAAACCTCGCTCAATGATTTGTAGTTAAAATCCTCAAACATGGTAAAATAGTGACTTTTTCACGTTAATCATGTAGTTTGATATTACGTAAATATACTCATTTTTACCAATATTTCGATACTATTTCATGTGGTATTACGATATGTGATTTGGCCTTCAAATCTCAGAATTTCGCATAATATTGCATTTTAAGCAAGTTTTCCTGCATTTTGTTTTGTACGAAAAATCATCGAATTTAGCAATATTTTGACGTTTATCATCCCCTTTTCCTTTATGTCATTTAAACAAAATATCATCGAATTAGGCAATATTTTCCCGTTTTCCACGTTTTTGTGAATTTTCAGTCTATTGGTATTAATTCATATATATATACGATAAAAGTGATGCAAACACATAATTGATTAGATGATAACCTTAAATACTTCATTTTCAATCATCTATTTGTTTCTCGTTAAAATACTGAGGAATATATTGAAAAGGGGAGAAGTTCGGTTTTTATTGCATATATCGACGTTTCAGCCGGATTAGAGCGGTTTTACGTGTTCATCTTCCCTCCGTAATATAAACTAAAAATCAAGAACATTTTAGTTAATTCTAATGAAAATACATTGTTTTTTTTATCATTTGTATTGGAAACAACATTGTCATATGTCTTTTCTTGGATCTAAATAATACGAAACCTCGCTCAATGATTTGAAGTTAAAATCCTCAAATATGGTAAAATAGTGACTTATTTACACGTTAATCATGTAGTTTGATATTACGTAAATATATTCAATTTTACCAATATTTTGATACTATTTCATGTAGTATTACGATATGTGATTTGGCCTTCAAATCTCAGAATTTCGCATAATATTGCATTTTAAGCAAGTTTTCTTGCATTTTGTTTCGTACGAAAAATCATCGAATTTAGCAATATTTTGACGTTTATCATCCTCTTTTCCTTTATGTGATTTAAACAAAATATCATCGAATTAGGCAATATTTTGCCGTTTTTCCACGTTTTTTGTGAATTTTCAGTTTATGGGTATTAATTCATTATATATACGATAAAAATGATGCAAACACATAATTGATTAGATAATAACCTTAAATACTTCATTTTCAATCATCTATTTGTTTCTCGTTAAAATACTGAGTAAGATATTGAAAGGGGGAGAAGTTCGGTTTTTATTGCATATATCGACGTTTCAGCCGGATTAGAGCGGTTTTCGTGTACATCTTCCCTCCGTAATATAAACGAAAAATCAAGAACATTTTAGTCAATTCTAATGAAAACACATTGTTTTTTATCATTTGTATTGGAAACAACATTGTCATATGTCTTTTCTTGGATCTAAATAATACGAAACCTCGCTCAATGATTTGAAGTTAAAATCCTCAAACATGGTAAAATAGTGACTTTTTCACGTTAATCATGTAGTTTGATATAACGTAAATATACTCATTTTTACCAATATTTTGATACTATTTCATGTGGTATTACGATATGTGATTTGGCCTTCAAATCTCAGAATTTCGCATAATATTGCATTTTAAGCAAGTTTTCCTGCATTTTGTTTTGTACGAAAAATCATCGAATTTAGCAATATTTTGACGTTTATCATCCCCTTTTCCTTTATGTGATTTAAACAAAATATCATCGAATTAGGCAATATTTTGCCGTTTTCCACGTTTTTGTGAATTTTCAGTCTATTGGTATTAATTCATATATATATACGATAAAAGTGATGCAAACACATAATTGATTAGATGATAACCTTAAATACTTCATTTTCAATCATCTATTTGTTTCTCGTTAAAATACTGAGGAATATATTGAAAAGGGGAGAAGTTAAAATCCACAATCATGGTAAAATAGTGACTTTTTCATGTTAATCATGTAGTTTGATATTACGTAAATAAACTCATTTTTACCAATATTTCGATACTATTTCATGTAGTATTACGATATGTGATTTGGCCTTCAAATCTCAGAATTTCGCATAATATTGCATTTTAAGCAAGTTTTCCTGTATTTTGTTTCGTACGAATAATCATCGAATATAGCAATATTTTGACGTTTATCATCCCCTTTTCCTTTATGTGATTTAAACAAAATATCATCGAATTAGGCAATATTATGCCGTTTTCCACGTTTTTGTGAATTTTCAGTCTATGGGTATTAATTCATATATATACGATAAAAATGATGCAAACACATAATTGATTAGATGATAACCTTAAATACTTCATTTTCAAGTCTTTTTGTTTCTCGTTAAAATACTGAGTAAGATATTGAAAGGGGGAGAAGTTCGGTTTTTATTGCATATATCGACGTTTCAGCCGGATTAGAGCGGTTTTACGTGTACATCTTCCCTCCGTAATATAAACGAAAAATCAAGAACATTTTAGTTAATTCTAATGAAAACACATTGTTTTTTATCATTTGTATTGGAAACATTATTGTCATATGTCTTTTCTTGGATCGAAATAATACGAAACCTCGCTCAATGATTTGAAGTTAAAATCCTCAAATATGGTAAAATAGTGACTTTTTCACGTTAATCATATATATTACGTAAATATACTCATTTTTACCAATATTTCGATACTTTTTCATGAAGTATTACGATATGTGATTTGGCCTTCAAATCTCAGAATTTCGCATAATATTGCATTTTAAGCAAGTTTTCCTGCATTTTGTTTCGTACGAAAAATCATCGAATTTAGCAATATTTTGACGTTTATCATCCCCTTTTCCTTTATGTGATTTAAACAAAATATCATCGAATTAGGCAATATTTTGCCGTTTTCCACGTTTTTGTGAATTTTCAGTCTATGGGTATTAATTCATATATATATACGATAAAAATGATGCAAACACATAATTGATTAGATGATAACCTTAAATTCTTCATTTTCAATCATCTATTTGTTTCTCGTTAAAACACTGAGGAAGATATTGAAAAGGGGAGAAGTTCGGTTTTTATTGCATATATCGACGTTTCAGCCGGATTAGAGCGGTTTTACGTGTACATCTTCCCTCAGTAATATAAACGGAAAATCAAGAACATTTTAGTCAATTCTAATGAAAAAACATTGTTTTTTTATCATTTGTATTGGAAACAACATTGTCATATGTCTTTTCTTGGATCTAAATAATACGAAACCTCGCTCAATGATTTGAAGTTAAAATCCTCAAATTTGGTAAAATAGTGACTTTTTCACGTTAATCATGTAGTTTGATATTACGTAAATATATTCATTTTTACCAATATTTCGATACTATTTCATGTAGTATCACGATACTTGATTTGGCCTTCAAATCTCAGAATTTCGCATAATATTGCAATTTAAGTAAGTTTTCTTGCATTTTGTTTCGTACGAAAAATCATCGAATTTAGCAATATTTTGACGTTTATCATCCCCTTTTCCTTTATGTGATTTAAACAAAATATCATCGAATTAGGCAATATTTTGCCGTTTTCCACGTTTTTGTGAATTTTCAGTCTATGGGTATTAATTCATATATATACGATAAAAATGATGCAAACACATAATTGATTAGATAATAACCTTAAATACTTCATTTTCAATCATCTATTTGTTTCTCGGTAAAATACTGAGTAAGATATTGAAAGGGGGAGAAGTTCGGTTTTTATTGCATATATCGACGTTTCAGCCGGATTAGAGCGGTTTTACGTGTACATCTTCCCTCCGTAATATAAACGAAAAATCAAGAACATTTTAGTTAATTCTAATGAAAACACATTGTTTTTTATCATTTGTATTGGAAACAACATTGTCATATGTCTTTTCTTGGATCGAAATAATACGAAACCTCGCTCAATGATTTGAAGTTAAAATCCTCAAACATGGTAAAATAGTGACTTTTTCACGTTATCACGTAGTTTGATATTATGTAAATATACTCATTTTTACCAATATTTCGATACTATTTCATGTAGTATTACGATATGTGATTTGGCCTTCAAATCTCAGAATTTCGCATAATTATGCATTTTAAGCAAGTTTTCTTCCATTTTGTTTCGTACGAAAAATCATCGAATTTAGCAATATTTTGACGTTTATCATCCCCTTTTCCTTTATGTGATTTAAACAAAATATCATCGAATTAGGCAATATTTTGCCGTTTTCCACGTTTTTGTGAATTTTCAGTCTATGGGTATTAATTCATATATATACGATAAAAGTGATGCAATACATAATTGATTAGATGATAACCTTAAATACTTCATTTTCCATCATCTATTTGTTTCTCGTTAAAATACTGAGTAAGATATTGAAAGGGGGAGAAGTTCGGTTTTTATTGCATATATCGACGTTTCAGCCGGATTAGAGCGGTTTTACGTGTACATCTTCCCTCCGTAATATAAACTAAAAATCATGAACATTTTAGTTAATTCTAATGAAAATACATTGTTTTTTTTATCATTTGTATTGGAAACAACATTGTCATATGTCTTTTCTTGGATCTAAATAATACGAAACCTCGCTCAATGATTTGAAGTTAAAATCCTCAAATATGGTAAAATAGTGACTTTTTTACACGTTAATCATGAGTTTGATATTACGTAAATATATTCATTTTTACCAATATTTCGATACTATTTCATGTAGTATTACGATATGTGATTTGGCCTTCAAATCTCAGAATTTCGCATAATTTTGCATTTTAAGCAAGTTTTCTTGCATTTTGTTTCGTACGAAAAATCATCGAATTTAGCAATATTTTGACGTTTATCATCCCCTTTTCCTTGATGTGATTTAAACAAAATATCATCGAATTAGGCAATATTTTGCCGTTTTCCACGTTTTTGTGAATTTTCAGCCTATTGGTATTAATTCATATATATACGATAAAAATGATGCAAACACATAATTGATTAGATGATAACCTTAAATACTTCTTTTTCAATCATCTATTTGTTTCTCGTTAAAATACTGAGTAAGATATTGAAAAGGGGAGAAATTCGGTTTTTATTGCATATATCGACGTTTCAGCCGGATTAGAGCGGTTTTACGTGTACATCTTCCCTCAGTAATATAAACGGAAAATCAGGAACATTTTAGTCAATTCTAATGAAAACACATTGTTTTTTTATCATTTGTATTGGAAACAACATTGTCATATGTCTTTTCTTGGATCTAAATAATACGAAACCTCGCTCAATGATTTGAAGTTAAAATCCTCAAATTTGGTAAAATAGTGACGTTTTCATGTTAATCATGTAGTTTGATATTACGTAAATATACTCATTTTTACCAATATTTCGATACTATTTCATGTAGTATTACGATATGTGATTTGGCCTTCAAATCTCAGAATTTCGCATAATATTGCATTTTAAGCAAGTTTTCTTCCATTTTGTTTCGTACGAAAAATCATCGAATTTAGCAATATTTTGACGTTTATCATCCCCTTCTCCTTTATGTGATTTAAACAAAATATCATCGAATTAGGCAATATTTTGCCGTTTTTCCACGTTTTTGTGAATTTTCATTTTATGGGTATTAATTCATTATATATACGATAAAAATGATGCAAACACATAATTGATTAGATAATAACCTTAAATACTTCATTTTCAATCATCTATTTGTTTCTCGTTAAAATACTGAGTAAGATATTGAAAAGGGGAGAAGTTCGGTTTTTATTGCATATAGCGACGTTTCAGCCGGATTAGAGCGGTTTTACGTGTACATCTTTTCTCAGTAATATAAACGGAAAATCAAGAACATTTTAGTCAATTCTAATGAAAAAACATTGTTTTTTTATCATTTGTATTGGAAACAACATTGTCATATGTCTTTTTTTGGATCTAAATAATACGAAACCTCGCTCAATGATTTGAAGTTAAAATCCACAAACATGGTAAAATAGTGACTTTTTCATGTTAATCGTGTAGTTTGATATTACGTAAATATATTCATTTTTACCAATATTTCGATACTATTTCATGTAGTATTACGATATGTGATTTGGCCTTCAAATCTCAGAATTTCGCATAATATTGCATTTTAAGCAAGTTTTCCTGCATTTTGTTTCGTACGAAAAATCATCGAATTTAGCAATATTTTGACGTTTATCATCCCCTTTTCCTTTATGTGATTTAAACAAAATATCATCGAATTAGGCAATATTTTGCCGTTTTCCACGTTTTTGTGAATTTTCAGTCTATGGGTATTAATTCATATATATATACGATAAAAGTGATGCAAACACATAATTGATTAGATGATAACCTTAAATACTTCATTTTCAATCATCTATTTGTTTCTCGTTAAAACACTGAGGAAGATATTGAAAAGGGGAGAAGTTCGGTTTTTATTGCATATATCGACGTTTCAGCCGGATTAGAGCGGTTTTACGTGTACATCTTCCCTCCGTAATATAAACTAAAAATCAAGAACATTTTAGTTAATTCTAATGAAAATACATTGTTTTTTTATCATTTGTATTGGAAACAACATTGTCATATGTCTTTTCTTGGATCTAAATAATACGAAACCTCGCTCAATGATTTGAAGTTAAAATCCTCAAATATGGTAAAATAGTGACTTTTTTACACGTTAATCATGTAGTTTGATATTACGTAAATATATTCATTTTTACCAATATTTTGATACTATTTCATGTAGTATTACGATATGTGATTTGGCCTTCAAATCTCAGAATTTCGCATAATATTGCATTTTAAGCAAGTTTTCTTGCATTTTGTTTCGTACGAAAAATCATCGAATTTAGCAATATTTTGACGTTTATCATCCCCTTTTCCTTTATGTGATTTAAACAAAATATCGTCGAATTAGGCAATATTTTGCCGTTTTTCCACGTTTTTGTGAATTTTCAGTTTATGGGTATTAATTCATTATATATACGATAAAAATGATGCAAACACATAATTGATTAGATAATAACCTTAAATACTTCATTTTCAATCATCTATTTGTTTCTCGTTAAAATACTGAGTAAGATATTGAAAGGGGGAGAAGTTCGGTTTTTATTGCATATATCGACGTTTCAGCCGGATTAGAGTGGTTTTAAGTGTACATTTTCCCTCCGTAATATAAACGGAAAATCAAGAACATTTTAGTTAATTCTAATGAAAACACATTGTTTTTTTTATCATTTGTATTGGAAACAACATTGACATATGTCTTTTCTTGGATCTAAATAATACGAAACCTCGCTCAATGATTTGAAGTTAAAATCCACAAACATGGTAAAATAGTGACTTTTTCATGTTAATCATGTAGTTTGATATTACGTAAATATACTCATTTTTACCAATATTTCGATACTATTTCATGTAGTATTACGATATGTGATTTGGCCTTCAAATCTCAGAATTTCGCATAATATTGCATTTTAAGCAAGTTTTCCTGCATTTTGTTTCGTACGAAAAATCATCGAATATAGCAATATTTTGACGTTTATCATCCCCTTTTCCTTTATGTGATTTAAACAAAATATCATCGAATTAGGCAATATTATGCCGTTTTCCACGTTTTTGTGAATTTTCAGTCTATGGGTATTAATTCATATATATACGATAAAAATGATGCAAACACATAATTGATTAGATGATAACCTTAAATACTTCATTTTCAATCATCTATTTGTTTCTCGTTAAAATACTGAGTAAGATATTGAAAGGGGGAGAAGTTCGGTTTTTATTGCATATATCGACGTTTCAGCCGGATTAGAGCGGTTTTACGTGTACATCTTCCCTCCGTAATATAAACGAAAAATCAAGAACATTTTAGTTAATTCTAATGAAAACACATTGTTTTTTATCATTTGTATTGGAAACATTATTGTCATATGTCTTTTCTTGGATCGAAATAATACGAAACCTCGCTCAATGATTTGAAGGTAAAATCCTCAAATATGGTAAAATAGTGACTTTTTCACGTTAATCATATATATTACGTAAATATACTCATTTTTACCAATATTTCGATACTTTTTCATGAAGTATTACGATATGTGATTTGGCCTTCAAATCTCAGAATTTCGCATAATATTGCATTTTAAGCTAGTTTTCCTGCATTTTGTTTCGTACGAAAAATCATCGAATTTAGCAATATTTTGACGTTTATCATCCCCTTTTCCTTTATGTGATTTAAACAAAATATCATCGAATTAGGCAATATTTTGCCGTTTTCCACGTTTTTGTGAATTTTCAGTCTATGGGTATTAATTCATATATATACGATAAAAATGATGCAAACACATAATTGATTAGATGATAACCTTAAATTCTTCATTTTCAATCATCTATTTGTTTCTCGTTAAAACACTGAGGAAGATATTGAAAAGGGGAGAAGTTCGGTTTTTATTGCATATATCGACGTTTCAGCCGGATTAGAGCGGTTTTACGTGTACATCTTCCCTCAGTAATATAAACGGAAAATCAAGAACATTTTAGTCAATTCTAATGAAAAAACATTGTTTTTTTATCATTTGTATTGGAAACAACATTGTCATATGTCTTTTCTTGGATCTAAATAATACGAAACCTCGCTCAATGATTTGAAGTTAAAATCCTCAAATTTGGTAAAATAGTGACTTTTTCACGTTAATCATGTAGTTTGATATTACGTAAATATATTCATTTTTACCAATATTTCGATACTATTTCATGTAGTATCACGATACTTGATTTGGCCTTCAAATCTCAGAATTTCGCATAATATTGCAATTTAAGCAAGTTTTCTTGCATTTTGTTTCGTACGAAAAATCATCGAATTTAGCAATATTTTGACGTTTATCATCCCCTTTTCCTTTATGTGATTTAAACAAAATATCATCGAATTAGGCAATATTTTGCCGTTTTCCACGTTTTTGTGAATTTTCAGTCTATGGGTATTAATTCATATATATACGATAAAAATGATGCAAACACATAATTGATTAGATGATAACCTTAAATACTTCATTTTCAATCATCTATTTGTTTCTCGTTAAAATACTGAGCAAGATATTGAAAAGGGGAGAAGTTCGGTTTTTATTGCATATATCGACACGTTTCAGCCGGATTAGAGCGGTTTTACGTGTACATCTTCCCTCGGTAATATAAACGGAAAATCAAGAACATTTTAGTTAATTCTAATGAAAACACATAAAACACGTTTTTTTTATCATTTGTATTGGAAACAACATTGTCATATGTCTTTTCTTGGATCTAAATAATACGAAACCTTGCTCAATTATTTGAAGTTAAAATCCTCAAATTTGGTAAAATAGTGACTTTTTCACGTTAATCATGTAGTTTGATATGACGTAAATATATTCATTTTTACCAATATTTCTATACTATTTCATGTAGTATCATATGTGATTTGGCCTTGAAATCTCAGAATTTCGCATAATATTGCATTTTAAGCAAGTTTTCTTTCATTTTGTTTAGTACGCAAAATCATCGAATTTAGCAATATTTTGACGTTTATCATCCCCTTCTCCTTTATGTGATTTAAACAAAATATCTTCGAATTAGGCAATATTTTGCCGTTTTTCCACGTTTTTGTGAATTTTCAGTTTATGGGTATTAATTCATTATATATACGAAAAAAATGATGCAAACACATAATTGATTAGATAATAACCTTAAATACTTCATTTTCAATCATCTATTTGTTTCTCGGTAAAATACTGAGTAAGATATTGAAAGGGGGAGAAGTTCGGTTTTTATTGCATATATCGACGTTTCAGCCGGATTAGAGCGGTTTTACGTGTACATCTTCCCTCCGTAATATAAACGAAAAATCAAGAACATTTTAGTTAATTCTAATGAAAACACATTGTTTTTTATCATTTGTATTGGAAACAACATTGTCATATGTCTTTTCTTGGATCGAAATAATACGAAACCTCGCTCAATGATTTGAAGTTAAAATCCTCAAACACGGTAAAATAGTGACTTTTTCACGTTATCACGTAGTTTGATATTATGTAAATATACTCATTTTTACCAATATTTCGATACTATTTCATGTAGTATTACGATATGTGATTTGGCCTTCAAATCTCAGAATTTCGCATAATTATGCATTTTAAGCAAGTTTTCTTCCATTTTGTTTCGTACGAAAAATCATCGAATTTAGCAATATTTTGACGTTTATCATCCCCTTTTCCTTTATGTGATTTAAACAAAATATCATCGAATTAGGCAATATTTTGCCGTTTTCCACGTTTTTGTGAATTTTCAGTCTATGGGTATTAATTCATATATATACGATAAAAGTGATGCAATACATAATTGATTAGATGATAACCTTAAATACTTCATTTTCCATCATCTATTTGTTTCTCGTTAAAATACTGAGTAAGATATTGAAAGGGGGAGAAGTTCGGTTTTTATTGCATATATCGACGTTTCAGCCGGATTAGAGCGGTTTTACGTGTACATCTTCCCTCCGTAATATAAACTAAAAATCAAGAACATTTTAGTTAATTCTAATGAAAATACATTGTTTTTTTTATCATTTGTATTGGAAACAACATTGTCATATGTCTTTTCTTGGATCTAAATAATACGAAACCTCGCTCAATGATTTGAAGTTAAAATCCTCAAATATGGTAAAATAGTGACTTTTTTACACGTTAATCATGAGTTTGATATTACGTAAATATATTCATTTTTACCAATATTTCGATACTATTTCATGTAGTATTACGATATGTGATTTGGCCTTCAAATCTCAGAATTTCGCATAATTTTGCATTTTAAGCAAGTTTTCTTGCATTTTGTTTCGTACGAAAAATCATCGAATTTAGCAATATTTTGACGTTTATCATCCCCTTTTCCTTGATGTGATTTAAACAAAATATCATCGAATTAGGCAATATTTTGCCGATTTCCACGTTTTTGTGAATTTTCAGCCTATTGGTATTAATTCATATATATACGATAAAAATGATGCAAACACATAATTGATTAGATGATAACCTTAAATACTTCTTTTTCAATCATCTATTTGTTTCTCGTTAAAATACTGAGTAAGATATTGAAAAGGGGAGAAATTCGGTTTTTATTGCATATATCGACGTTTCAGCCGGATTAGAGCGGTTTTACGTGTACATCTTCCCTCAGTAATATAAACGGAAAATCAGGAACATTTTAGTCAATTCTAATGAAAACACATTGTTTTTTTATCATTTGTATTGGAAACAACATTGTCATATGTCTTTTCTTGGATCTAAATAATACGAAACCTTGCTCAATGATTTGAAGTTAAAATCCTCAAATTTGGTAAAATAGTGACGTTTTCATGTTAATCATGTAGTTTGATATTACGTAAATATACTCATTTTTACCAATATTTCGATACTATTTCATGTAGTATTACGATATGTGATTTGGCCTTCAAATCTCAGAATTTCGCATAATATTGCATTTTAAGCAAGTTTTCTTCCATTTTGTTTCGTACGAAAAATCATCGAATTTAGCAATATTTTGACGTTTATCATCCCCTTCTCCTTTATGTGATTTAAACAAAATATCATCGAATTAGGCAATATTTTGCCGTTTTTCCACGTTTTTGTGAATTTTCATTTTATGGGTATTAATTCATTATATATACGATAAAAATGATGCAAACACATAATTGATTAGATAATAACCTTAAATACTTCATTTTCAATCATCTATTTGTTTCTCGTTAAAATACTGAGTAAGATATTGAAAGGGGGAGAAGTTCGGTTTTTATTGCATATATCGACGTTTCAGCCGGATTAGAGCGGTTTTACGTGTACATCTTCCACCCGTAATATAAACGAAAAATCAAGAACATTTTAGTTAATTCTAATGAAAACACATTGTTTTTTATCATTTGTATTGGAAACAACATTGTCATATGTCTTTTCTTGGATCGAAATAATACGAAACCTCGCTCAATGATTTGAAGTTAAAATCCACAAACATGGTAAAATAGTGACTTTTTCATGTTAATCATGTAGTTTGATATTACGTAAATATACTCATTTTTACCAATATTTCGATACTATTTCATGTAGTATTACGATATGTGATTTGGCCTTCAAATCTCAGAATTTCGCATAATATTGCATTTTAAGCAAGTTTTCCTCCATTTTGTTTCGTACGAAAAATCATCGAATTTAGCAATATTTTGACGTTTATCATCCCCTTTTCCTTGATGTGATTTAAACAAAATATCATCGAATTAGGCAATATTTTGCCGTTTTCCACGTTTTTGTGAATTTTCAGTCTATTGGTATTAATTCATATATATACGATAAAAATGATGCAAACACATAATTGATTAGATGATAACCTTAAATACTTCATTTTCAATCATCTATTTGTTTCTCGTTAAAATACTGAGTAAGATATTGAAAGGGGGAGAAGTTCGGTTTTTATTGCATATATCGACGTTTCAGCCGGATTAGAGTGGTTTTAAGTGTACATTTTCCCTCCGTAATATAAACGGAAAATCAAGAACATTTTAGTTAATTCTAATGAAAACACATTGTTTTTTTATCATTTGTATTGGAAACAACATTGACATATGTCTTTTCTTGGATCTAAATAATACGAAACCTCGCTCAATGATTTGAAGTTAAAATCCACAAACATGGTAAAATAGTGACTTTTTCATGTTAATCATGTAGTTTGATATTACGTAAATATACTCATTTTTACCAATATTTCGATACTATTTCATGTAGTATTACGATATGTGATTTGGCCTTCAAATCTCAGAATTTCGCATAATATTGCATTTTAAGCAAGTTTTCCTGCATTTTGTTTCGTACGAAAAATCATCGAATTTAGCAATATTTTGACGTTTATCATCCCCTTTTCCTTTATGTGATTTAAACAAAATATCATCGAATTAGGCAATATTATGCCGTTTTCCACGTTTTTGTGAATTTTCAGTCTATGGGTATTAATTCATATATATACGATAAAAATGATGCAAACACATAATTGATTAGATGATAACCTTAAATACTTCATTTTCAATCATCTATTTGTTTCTCGTTAAAATACTGAGTAAGATATTGAAAGGGGGAGAAGTTCGGTTTTTATTGCATATATCGACGTTTCAGCCGGATTAGAGCGGTTTTACGTGTACATCTTCCCTCCGTAATATAAACGAAAAATCAAGAACATTTTAGTTAATTCTAATGAAAACACATTGTTTTTTATCATTTGTATTGGAAACATTATTGTCATATGTCTTTTCTTGGATCGAAATAATACGAAACCTCGCTCAATGATTTGAAGTTAAAATCCTCAAATATGGTAAAATAGTGACTTTTTCACGTTAATCATATATATTACGTAAATATACTCATTTTTACCAATATTTCGATACTATTTCATGAAGTATTACGATATGTAATTTGGCCTTCAAATCTCAGAATTTCGCATAATATTGCATTTTAAGCAAGTTTTCTTTCATTTTGTTTAGTACGCAAAATCATCGAATTTAGCAATATTTTGACGTTTATCATCCCCTTCTCCTTTATGTGATTTAAACAAAATATGTTCGAATTAGGCAATATTTTGCCGTTTTTCCACGTTTTTGTGAATTTTCAGTTTATGGGTATTAATTCAT
The DNA here is from genome assembly GCF_040958095.1 of Procambarus clarkii. Lineage (NCBI taxonomy): Eukaryota > Metazoa > Arthropoda > Malacostraca > Decapoda > Cambaridae > Procambarus > Procambarus clarkii. The sequence goes on along the minus strand of NW_027189308.1, from coordinate 218,413 downwards.
TATATATACGAAAAAAATTATGCAAACACATAATTGATTAGATAATAACCTTAAATACTTCATTTTCAATCATCTATTTGTTTCTCGGTAAAATACTGAGTAAGATATTGAAAGGGGGAGAAGTTCGGTTTTTATTGCATATATCGACGTTTCAGCCGGATTAGAGCGGTTTTACGTGTACATCTTCCCTCCGTAATATAAACGAAAAATCAAGAACATTTTAGTTATTTCTAATGAAAACACATTGTTTTTTATCATTTGTATTGGAAACAACATTGTCATATGTCTTTTCTTGGATCGAAATAATACGAAACCTCGCTCAATGATTTGAAGTTAAAATCCTCAAACATGGTAAAATAGTGACTTTTTCACGTTATCACGTAGTTTGATATTATGTAAATATACTCATTTTTACCAATATTTCGATACTATTTCATGTAGTATTACGATATGTGATTTGGCCTTCAAATCTCAGAATTTCGCATAATTATGCATTTTAAGCAAGTTTTCTTCCATTTTGTTTCGTACGAAAAATCATCGAATTTAGCAATATTTTGACGTTTATCATCCCCTTTTCCTTTATGTGATTTAAACAAAATATCATCGAATTAGGCAATATTTTGCCGTTTTCCACGTTTTTGTGAATTTTCAGTCTATGGGTATTAATTCATATATATACGATAAAAGTGATGCAATACATAATTGATTAGATGATAACCTTAAATACTTCATTTTCCATCATCTATTTGTTTCTCGTTAAAATACTGAGTAAGATATTGAAAGGGGGAGAAGTTCGGTTTTTATTGCATATATCGACGTTTCAGCCGGATTAGAGCGGTTTTACGTGTACATCTTCCCTCCGTAATATAAACTAAAAATCAAGAACATTTTAGTTAATTCTAATGAAAATACATTGTTTTTTTTATCATTTGTATTGGAAACAACATTGTCATATGTCTTTTCTTGGATCTAAATAATACGAAACCTCGCTCAATGATTTGAAGTTAAAATCCTCAAATATGGTAAAATAGTGACTTTTTTACACGTTAATCATGAGTTTGATATTACGTAAATATATTCATTTTTACGAATATTTCGATACTATTTCATGTAGTATTACGATATGTGATTTGGCCTTCAAATCTCAGAATTTCGCATAATTTTGCATTTTAAGCAAGTTTTCTTGCATTTTGTTTCGTACGAAAAATCATCGAATTTAGCAATATTTTGACGTTTATCATCCCCTTTTCCTTGATGTGATTTAAACAAAATATCATCGAATTAGGCAATATTTTGCCGTTTTCCACGTTTTTGTGAATTTTCAGCCTATTGGTATTAATTCATATATATACGATAAAAATGATGCAAACACATAATTGATTAGATGATAACCTTAAATACTTCTTTTTCAATCATCTATTTGTTTCTCGTTAAAATACTGAGTAAGATATTGAAAAGGGGAGAAATTCGGTTTTTATTGCATATATCGACGTTTCAGCCGGATTAGAGCGGTTTTACGTGTACATCTTCCCTCAGTAATATAAACGGAAAATCAGGAACATTTTAGTCAATTCTAATGAAAACACATTGTTTTGTTATCATTTGTATTGGAAACAACATTGTCATATGTCTTTTCTTGGATCTAAATAATACGAAACCTCGCTCAATGATTTGAAGTTAAAATCCTCAAATTTGGTAAAATAGTGACGTTTTCATGTTAATCATGTAGTTTGATATTACGTAAATATACTTATTTTTACCAATATTTCGATACTATTTCATGTAGTATTACGATATGTGATTTGGCCTTCAAATCTCAGAATTTCGCATAATATTGCATTTTAAGCAAGTTTTCTTCCATTTTGTTTCGTACGAAAAATCATCGAATTTAGCAATATTTTGACGTTTATCATCCCCTTCTCCTTTATGTGATTTAAACAAAATATCATCGAATTAGGCAATATTTTGCCGTTTTTCCACGTTTTTGTGAATTTTCATTTTATGGGTATTAATTCATTATATATACGATAAAAATGATGCAAACACATAATTGATTAGATAATAACCTTAAATACTTCATTTTCAATCATCTATTTGTTTCTCGTTAAAATACTGAGTAAGATATTGAAAGGGGGAGAAGTTCGGTTTTTATTGCATATATCGACGTTTCAGCCGGATTAGAGCGGTTTTACGTGTACATCTTCCACCCGTAATATAAACGAAAAATCAAGAACATTTTAGTTAATTCTAATGAAAACACATTGTTTTTTATCATTTGTATTGGAAACAACATTGTCATATGTCTTTTCTTGGATCGAAATAATACGAAACCTCGCTCAATGATTTGAAGTTAAAATCCACAAACATGGTAAAATAGTGACTTTTTCATGTTAATCATGTAGTTTGATATTACGTAAATATACTCATTTTTACCAATATTTCGATACTATTTCATGTAGTATTACGATATGTGATTTGGCCTTCAAATCTCAGAATTTCGCATAATATTGCATTTTAAGCAAGTTTTCCTCCATTTTGTTTCGTACGAAAAATCATCGAATTTAGCAATATTTTGACGTTTATCATCCCCTTTTCCTTGATGTGATTTAAACAAAATATCATCGAATTAGGCAATATTTTGCCGTTTTCCACGTTTTTGTGAATTTTCAGTCTATTGGTATTAATTCATATATATACGATAAAAATGATGCAAACACATAATTGATTAGATGATAACCTTAAATACTTCATTTTCAATCATCTATTTGTTTCTCGTTAAAATACTGAGTAAGATATTGAAAGGGGGAGAAGTTCGGTTTTTATTGCATATATCGACGTTTCAGCCGGATTAGAGTGGTTTTAAGTGTACATTTTCCCTCCGTAATATAAACGGAAAATCAAGAACATTTTAGTTAATTCTAATGAAAACACATTGTTTTTTTATCATTTGTATTGGAAACAACATTGACATATGTCTTTTCTTGGATCTAAATAATACGAAACCTCGCTCAATGATTTGAAGTTAAAATCCACAAACATGGTAAAATAGTGACTTTTTCATGTTAATCATGTAGTTTGATATTACGTAAATATACTCATTTTTACCAATATTTCGATACTATTTCATGTAGTATTACGATATGTGATTTGGCCTTCAAATCTCAGAATTTCGCATAATATTGCATTTTAAGCAAGTTTTCCTGCATTTTGTTTCGTACGAAAAATCATCGAATTTAGCAATATTTTGACGTTTATCATCCCCTTTTCCTTTATGTGATTTAAACAAAATATCATCGAATTAGGCAATATTATGCCGTTTTCCACGTTTTTGTGAATTTTCAGTCTATGGGTATTAATTCATATATATACGATAAAAATGATGCAAACACATAATTGATTAGATGATAACCTTAAATACTTCATTTTCAATCATCTATTTGTTTCTCGTTAAAATACTGAGTAAGATATTGAAAGGGGGAGAAGTTCGGTTTTTATTGCATATATCGACGTTTCAGCCGGATTAGAGCGGTTTTACGTGTACATCTTCCCTCCGATATATAAACGAAAAATCAAGAACATTTTAGTTAATTCTAATGAAAACACATTGTTTTTTATCATTTGTATTGGAAACATTATTGTCATATGTCTTTTCTTGGATCGAAATAATACGAAACCTCGCTCAATGATTTGAAGTTAAAATCCTCAAATATGGTAAAATAGTGACTTTTTCACGTTAATCATATATATTACGTAAATATACTCATTTTTACCAATATTTCGATACTATTTCATGAAGTATTACGATATGTAATTTGGCCTTCAAATCTCAGAATTTCGCATAATATTGCATTTTAAGCAAGTTTTCCTGCATTTTGTTTCGTACGAAAAATCATCGAATTTAGCAATATTTTGACGTTTATCATCCCCTTTTCCTTTATGTGATTTAAACAAAATATCATCGAATTAGGCAATATTTTGCCGTTTTCCACGTTTTTGTGAATTTTCAGTCTATGGGTATTAATTTCATATTATTATTATTATTATTAATGGTATTAATACGATAAAAATGATGCAAACACATAATTGATTAGATGATAACCTTAAATTCTTCATTTTCAATCATCTATTTGTTTCTCGTTAAAACACTGAGGAAGATATTGAAAAGGGGAGAAGTTCGGTTTTTATTGCATATATCGACGTTTCAGCCGGATTAGAGCGGTTTTACGTGTACATCTTCCCTCAGTAATATAAACGGAAAATCAAGAACATTTTAGTCAATTCTAATGAAAAAACATTGTTTTTTTATCATTTGTATTGGAAACAACATTGTCATATGTCTTTTCTTGGATCTAAATAATACGAAACCTCGCTCAATGATTTGAAGTTAAAATCCTCAAATTTGGTAAAATAGTGACTTTTTCACGTTAATCATGTAGTTTGATATTACGTAAATATATTCATTTTTACCAATATTTCGATACTATTTCATGTAGTATCACGATACTTGATTTGGCCTTCAAATCTCAGAATTTCGCATAATATTGCAATTTAAGCAAGTTTTCTTGCATTTTGTTTCGTACGAAAAATCATCGAATTTAGCAATATTTTGACGTTTATCATCCCCTTTTCCTTTATGTGATTTAAACAAAATATCATCGAATTAGGCAATATTTTGCCGTTTTCCACGTTTTTGTGAATTTTCAGTCTATGGGTATTAATTCATATATATACGATAAAAATGATGCAAACACATAATTGATTAGATGATAACCTTAAATACTTCATTTTCAATCATCTATTTGTTTCTCGTTAAAATACTGAGCAAGATATTGAAAAGGGGAGAAGTTCGGTTTTTATTGCATATATCGACGTTTCAGCCGGATTAGAGCGGTTTTACTTGTACATCTTCCCTCGGTAATATAAACGGAAAATCAAGAACATTTTAGTTAATTCTAATGAAAACACATAAAACACGTTTTTTTTATCATTTGTATTGGAAACAACATTGTCATATGTCTTTTCTTGGATCTAAATAATACGAAACCTTGCTCAATTATTTGAAGTTAAAATCCTCAAATTTGGTAAAATAGTGACTTTTTCACGTTAATCATGTAGTTTGATATGACGTAAATATATTCATTTTTACCAATATTTCGATACTATTTCATGTAGTATCATATGTGATTTGGCCTTGAAATCTCAGAATTTCGCATAATATTGCATTTTAAGCAAGTTTTCTTTCATTTTGTTTAGTACGCAAAATCATCGAATTTAGCAATATTTTGACGTTTATCATCCCCTTCTCCTTTATGTGATTTAAACAAAATATCTTCGAATTAGGCAATATTTTGCCGTTTTTCCACGTTTTTGTGAATTTTCAGTTTATGGGTATTAATTCATTATATATACGAAAAAAATGATGCAAACACATAATTGATTAGATAATAACCTTAAATACTTCATTTTCAATCATCTATTTGTTTCTCGGTAAAATACTGAGTAAGATATTGAAAGGGGGAGAAGTTCGGTTTTTATTGCATATATCGACGTTTCAGCCGGATTAGAGCGGTTTTACGTGTACATCTTCCCTCCGTAATATAAACGAAAAATCAAGAACATTTTAGTTAATTCTAATGAAAACACATTGTTTTTTATCATTTGTATTGGAAACAACATTGTCATATGTCTTTTCTTGGATCGAAATAATACGAAACCTCGCTCAATGATTTGAAGTTAAAATCCTCAAACATGGTAAAATAGTGACTTTTTCACGTTATCACGTAGTTTGATATTATGTAAATATACTCATTTTTACCAATATTTCGATACTATTTCATGTAGTATTACGATATGTGATTTGGCCTTCAAATCTCAGAATTTCGCATAATTATGCATTTTAAGCAAGTTTTCTTCCATTTTGTTTCGTACGAAAAATCATCGAATTTAGCAATATTTTGACGTTTATCATCCCCTTTTCCTTTATGTGATTTAAACAAAATATCATCGAATTAGGCAATATTTTGCCGTTTTCCACGTTTTTGTGAATTTTCAGTCTATGGGTATTAATTCATATATATACGATAAAAGTGATGCAATACATAATTGATTAGATGATAACCTTAAATACTTCATTTTCCATCATCTATTTGTTTCTCGTTAAAATACTGAGTAAGATATTGAAAGGGGGAGAAGTTCGGTTTTTATTGCATATATCGACGTTTCAGCCGGATTAGAGGGGTTTTACGTGTACATCTTCCCTCCGTAATATAAACTAAAAATCAAGAACATTTTAGTTAATTCTAATGAAAATACATTGTTTTTTTTATCATTTGTATTGGAAACAACATTGTCATATGTCTTTTCTTGGATCTAAATAATACGAAACCTCGCTCAATGATTTGAAGTTAAAATCCTCAAATTTGGTAAAATAGTGACGTTTTCATGTTAATCATGTAGTTTGATATTACGTAAATATACTCATTTTTACCAATATTTCGATACTATTTCATGTAGTATTACGATATGTGATTTGGCCTTCAAATCTCAGAATTTCGCATAATATTGCATTTTAAGCAAGTTTTCTTCCATTTTGTTTCGTACGAAAAATCATCGAATTTAGCAATATTTTGACGTTTATCATCCCCTTCTCCTTTATGTGATTTAAACAAAATATCATCGAATTAGGCAATATTTTGCCGTTTTTCCACGTTTTTGTGAATTTTCATTTTATGGGTATTAATTCATTATATATACGATAAAAATTATGCAAACACATAATTGATTAGATAATAACCTTAAATACTTCATTTTCAATCATCTATTTGTTTCTCGTTAAAATACTGAGTAAGATATTGAAAGGGGGAGAAGTTCTGTTTTTATTGCATATATCGACGTTTCAGCCGGATTAGAGCGGTTTTACGTGTACATCTTCCACCCGTAATATAAACGAAAAATCAAGAACATTTTAGTTAATTCTAATGAAAACACATTGTTTTTTATCATTTGTATTGGAAACAACATTGTCATATGTCTTTTCTTGGATCGAAATAATACGAAACCTCGCTCAATGATTTGAAGTTAAAATCCACAAACATGGTAAAATAGTGACTTTTTCATGTTAATCATGTAGTTTGATATTACGTAAATATACTCATTTTTACCAATATTTCGATACTATTTCATGTAGTATTACGATATGTGATTTGGCCTTCAAATCTCAGAATTTCGCATAATATTGCATTTTAAGCAAGTTTTCCTCCATTTTGTTTCGTACGAAAAATCATCGAATTTAGCAATATTTTGACGTTTATCATCCCCTTTTCCTTGATGTGATTTAAACAAAATATCATCGAATTAGGCAATATTTTGCCGTTTTCCACGTTTTTGTGAATTTTCAGTCTATTGGTATTAATTCATATATATACGATAAAAATGATGCAAACACATAATTGATTAGATGATAACCTTAAATACTTCATTTTCAATCATCTATTTGTTTCTCGTTAAAATACTGAGTAAGATATTGAAAAGGGGAGAAGTTCGGTTTTTATTGCATATAGCGACGTTTCAGCCGGATTAGAGCGGTTTTACGTGTACATCTTTTCTCAGTAATATAAACGGAAAATCAAGAACATTTTAGTCAATTCTAATGAAAAAACATTGTTTTTTAATCATTTGTATTGGAAACAACATTGTCATATGTCTTTTCTTGGATCAAAATAATACGAAACCTCGCTCAATGATTTGAAGTTAAAATCCACAAACATGGTAAAATAGTGACTTTTTCATGTTAATCATGTAGTTTGATATTACGTAAATATACTCATTTTTACCAATATTTCGATACTATTTCATGTAGTATTACGAGATGTGATTTGGCCTTCAAATCTCAGAATTTCTCATAATATTGCATTTTAAGCAGGTTTTCTTGCATTTTGTTTCGTACGAAAAATCATCGAATTTAGCAATATTTTGACGTTTATCATCCCCTTCTCCTTTATATGATTTAAACAAAATATCATCGAATTAGGCAATATTTTGCCGTTTTTCCACGTTTTTGTGAATTTTCAGTTTATGGGTATTAATTCATTATATATACGATAAAAATGATGCAAACACATAATTGATTAGATAATAACCTTAAATACTTCATTTTCAATCATCTATTTGTTTCTCGTTAAAATACTGAGTAAGATATTGAAAAGGGGAGAAGTTCGGTTTTTATTGCATATAGCGACGTTTCAGCCGGATTAGAGCGGTTTTACGTGTACATCTTTTCTCAGTAATATAAACGGAAAATCAAGAATATTTTAGTCAATTCTAATGAAAACACATTGTTTTTTATCATTTGTATTGGAAACAACATTGTCATATGTCTTTTCTTGGATCGAAATAATACGAAACCTCGCTCAATGATTTGAAGTTAAAATCCTCAAACATGGTAAAATAGTGACTTTTTCACGTTAATCACGTAGTTTGATATTACGTATATATACTCATTTTTACCAATATTTTGATACTATTTCATGTAGTATTACGATATGTGATTTGGCCTTCAAATCTCAGAATTTCGCATAATATTGCATTTTAAGCAAGTTTTCTTGCATTTTGTTTCGTACGAAAAATCATCGAATTTAGCAATATTTTGACGTTTATCATCCCCTTTTCCTTTATGTGATTTAAACAAAATATCGTCGAATTAGGCAATATTTTGCCGTTTTTCCACGTTTTTGTGAATTTTCAGTTTATGGGTTTTATTCATTATATATACGATAAAAATGATGCAAACACATAATTGATTAGATAATAACCTTAAATACTTCATTTTCAATCATCTATTTGTTTCTCGTTAAAACACTGAGGAAGATATTGAAAAGGGGAGAAGTTCGGTTTTTATTGCATATATCGACGTTTCAGCCGGATTAGAGCGGTTTTACGTGTACATCTTCCCTCCGTAATATAAACTAAACATCAAGAACATTTTAGTTAATTCTAATGAAAATACATTGTTTTTTTATCATTTGTATTGGAAACAACATTGTCATATGTCTTTTCTTGGATCAAAATAATACGAAACCTCGCTCAATGATTTGAAGTTAAAATCCACAAACATGGTAAAATAGTGACTTTTTCATGTTAATCATGTAGTTTGATATTACGTAAATATACTCATTTTTACCAATATTTCGATACTATTTCATGTAGTATTACGATATGTGATTTGGCCTTCAAATCTCAGAATTTCTCATAATATTGCATTTTAAGCAGGTTTTCTTGCATTTTGTTTCGTACGAAAAATCATCGAATTTAGCAATATTTTGACGTTTATCATCCCCTTCTCCTTTATGTGATTTAAACAAAATATCATCGAATTAGGCAATATTTTGCCGTTTTTCCACGTTTTTGTGAATTTTCAGTTTATGGGTATTAATTCATTATATATACGATAAAAATGATGCAAACACATAATTGATTAGATAATAACCTTAAATACTTCATTTTCAATCATCTATTTGTTTCTCGTTAAAATACTGAGTAAGATATTGAAAAGGGGAGAAGCTCGGTTTTTATTGCATATAGCGACGTTTCAGCCGGATTAGAGCGGTTTTACGTGTACATCTTTTCTCAGTAATATAAACGGAAAATCAAGAATATTTTAGTCAATTCTAATGAAAAAACATTGTTTTTTAATCATTTGTATTGGAAACAACATTGTCATATGTCTTTTCTTGGATCTAAATAATACGAAACCTCGCTCAATGATTTGAAGTTAAAATCCACAAACATGGTAAAATAGTGACTTTTTCATGATAATCATGTAGTTTGATATTACGTAAATATACTCATTTTTACCAATATTTCGATACTATTTCATGTAGTATTACGATATGTGATTTGGCCTTCAAATCTCAGAATTTCGCATAATATTGCATTTTAAGCAAGTTTTCTTGCATTTTGTTTCGTACGAAAAATCATCGAATTTAGCAATATTTTGACGTTTATCATCCCCTTCTCCTTTATGTGATTTAAACAAAATATCATCGAATTAGGCAATATTTTGCCGTTTTTCCACGTTTTTGTGAATTTTCAGTTTATGGGTATTAATTCATTATATATACGATAAAAATGATGCAAACACATAATTGATTAGATAATAACCTTAAATACTTCATTTTCAATCATCTATTTGTTTCTCGTTAAAATACTGAGTAAGATATTGAAAGGGGGAGAAGTTCGGTTTTTATTGCATATATCGACGTTTCAGCCGGATTAGAGCGGTTTTACTTGTACATCTTCACTCCGTAATATAAACGAAAAATCAAGAACATTTTAGTTAATTCTAATGAAAACACATTGTTTTTTATCATTTGTATTGGAAACAACATTGTCATATGTCTTTTCTTGGATCGAAATAATACGAAACCTCGCTCAATGATTTGAAGTTAAAATCCTCAAACATGGTAAAATAGTGACTTTTTCACGTTAATCACGTAGTTTGATATTACGTATATATACTCATTTTTACCAATATTTTGATACTATTTCATGTAGTATTACGATATGTGATTTGGCCTTCAAATCTCAGAATTTCGCATAATATTGCATTTTAAGCAAGTTTTCTTGCATTTTGTTTCGTACGAAAAATCATCGAATTTAGCAATATTTTGACGTTTATCATCCCCTTTTCCTTTATGTGATTTAAACAAAATATCGTCGAATTAGGCAATATTTTGCCGTTTTTCCACGTTTTTGTGAATTTTCAGTTTATGGGTTTTAATTCATTATATATACGATAAAAATGATGCAAACACATAATTGATTAGATAATAACCTTAAATACTTCATTTTCAATCATCTATTTGTTTCTCGTTAAAACACTGAGGAAGATATTGAAAAGGGGAGAAGTTCGGTTTTTATTGCATATATCGACGTTTCAGCCGGATTAGAGCGGTTTTACGTGTACATCTTCCCTCCGTAATATAAACTAAACATCAAGAACATTTTAGTTAATTCTAATGAAAATACATTGTTTTTTTATCATTTGTATTGGAAACAACATTGTCATATGTCTTTTCTTGGATCTAAATAATACGAAACCTCGCTCAATGATTTGAAGTTAAAATCCTCAAATATGGTAAAATAGTGACTTTTTTACACGTTAATCATGTAGTTTGATATTACGTAAATATATTCATTTTTACCAATATTTTGATACTATTTCATGTAGTATTACGATATGTGATTTGGCCTTCAAATCTCAGAATTTCGCATAATATTGCATTTTAAGCAAGTTTTCTTGCATTTTGTTTCGTACGAAAAATCATCGAATTTAGCAATATTTTGACGTTTATCATCCCCTTTTCCTTTATGTGATTTAAACAAAATATCGTCGAATTAGGCAATATTTTGCCGTTTTTCCACGTTTTTGTGAATTTTCAGTTTATGGGTATTAATTCATTATATATACGATAAAAATGATGCAAACACATAATTGATTAGATAATAACCTTAAATACTTCATTTTCAATCATCTATTTGTTTCTCGTTAAAATACTGAGTAAGATATTGAAAGGGGGAGAAGTTCGGTTTTTATTGCATATATCGACGTTTCAGCCGGATTAGAGCGGTTTTACTTGTACATCTTCCCTCCGTAATATAAACGAAAAATCAAGAACATTTTAGTTAATTCTAATGAAAACACATTGTTTTTTATCATTTGTATTGGAAACAACATTGTCATATGTCTTTTCTTGGATCGAAATAATACGAAACCTCGCTCAATGATTTGAAGTTAAAATCCTCAAACATGGTAAAATAGTGACTTTTTCACGTTAATCACGTAGTTTGATATTACGTATATATACTCATTTTTACCAATATTTTGATACTATTTCATGTAGTATTACGATATGTGATTTGGCCTTCAAATCTCAGAATTTCGCATAATATTGCATTTTAAGCAAGTTTTCTTGCATTTTGTTTCGTACGAAAAATCATCGAATTTAGCAATATTTTGACGTTTATCATCCCCTTTTCCTTTATGTGATTTAAACAAAATATCGTCGAATTAGGCAATATTTTGCCGTTTTTCCACGTTTTTGTGAATTTTCAGTTTATGGGTTTTAATTCATTATATATACGATAAAAATGATGCAAACACATAATTGATTAGATAATAACCTTAAATACTTCATTTTCAATCATCTATTTGTTTCTCGTTAAAACACTGAGGAAGATATTGAAAAGGGGAGAAGTTCGGTTTTTATTGCATATATCGACGTTTCAGCCGGATTAGAGCGGTTTTACGTGTACATCTTCCCTCCGTAATATAAACTAAACATCAAGAACATTTTAGTTAATTCTAATGAAAATACATTGTTTTTTTATCATTTGTATTGGAAACAACATTGTCATATGTCTTTTCTTGGATCTAAATAATACGAAACCTCGCTCAATGATTTGAAGTTAAAATCCTCAAATATGGTAAAATAGTGACTTTTTTACACGTTAATCATGTAGTTTGATATTACGTAAATATATTCATTTTTACCAATATTTTGATACTATTTCATGTAGTATTACGATATGTGATTTGGCCTTCAAATCTCAGAATTTCGCATAATATTGCATTTTAAGCAAGTTTTCTTGCATTTTGTTTCGTACGAAAAATCATCGAATTTAGCAATATTTTGACGTTTATCATCCCCTTCTCCTTTATGTGATTTAAACAAAATATCATCGAATTAGGCAATATTTTGCCGTTTTTCCACGTTTTTGTGAATTTTCAGTTTATGGGTATTAATTCATTATATATACGATAAAAATGATGCAAACACATAATTGATTAGATAATAACCTTAAATACTTCATTTTCAATCATCTATTTGTTTCTCGTTAAAATACTGAGTAAGATATTGAAAGGGGGAGAAGTTCGGTTTTTATTGCATATATCGACGTTTCAGCCGGATTAGAGCGGTTTTACTTGTACATCTTCCCTCCGTAATATAAACGAAAAATCAAGAACATTTTAGTTAATTCTAATGAAAACACATTGTTTTTTATCATTTGTATTGGAAACAACATTGTCATATGTCTTTTCTTGGATCGAAATAATACGAAACCTCGCTCAATGATTTGAAGTTAAAATCCTCAAACATGGTAAAATAGTGACTTTTTCACGTTAATCACGTAGTTTGATATTACGTATATATACTCATTTTTACCAATATTTTGATACTATTTCATGTAGTATTACGATATGTGATTTGGCCTTCAAATCTCAGAATTTCGCATAATATTGCATTTTAAGCAAGTTTTCTTGCATTTTGTTTCGTACGAAAAATCATCGAATTTAGCAATATTTTGACGTTTATCATCCCCTTTTCCTTTATGTGATTTAAACAAAATATCGTCGAATTAGGCAATATTTTGCCGTTTTTCCACGTTTTTGTGAATTTTCAGTTTATGGGTATTAATTCATTATATATACGATAAAAATGATGCAAACACATAATTGATTAGATAATAACCTTAAATACTTCATTTTCAATCATCTATTTGTTTCTCGTTAATATACTGAGTAAGATATTGAAAGGGGGAGAAGTTCGGTTTTTATTGCATATATCGACGTTTCAGCCGGATTAGAGCGGTTTTACTTGTACATCTTCCCTCCGTAATATAAACGAAAAATCAAGAACATTTTAGTTAATTCTAATGAAAACACATTGTTTTTTATCATTTGTATTGGAAACAACATTGTCATATGTCTTTTCTTGGATCGAAATAATACGAAACCTCGCTCAATGATTTGAAGTTAAAATCCTCAAACATGGTAAAATAGTGACTTTTTCACGTTAATCACGTAGTTTGATATTACGTATATATACTCATTTTTACCAATATTTTGATACTATTTCATGTAGTATTACGATATGTGATTTGGCCTTCAAATCTCAGAATTTCGCATAATATTGCATTTTAAGCAAGTTTTCTTGCATTTTGTTTCGTACGAAAAATCATCGAATTTAGCAATATTTTGACGTTTATCATCCCCTTTTCCTTTATGTGATTTAAACAAAATATCGTCGAATTAGGCAATATTTTGCCGTTTTTCCACGTTTTTGTGAATTTTCAGTTTATGGGTTTTAATTCATTATATATACGATAAAAATGATGCAAACACATAATTGATTAGATAATAACCTTAAATACTTCATTTTCAATCATCTATTTGTTTCTCGTTAAAACACTGAGGAAGATATTGAAAAGGGGAGAAGTTCGGTTTTTATTGCATATATCGACGTTTCAGCCGGATTAGAGCGGTTTTACGTGTACATCTTCCCTCCGTAATATAAACTAAACATCAAGAACATTTTAGTTAATTCTAATGAAAATACATTGTTTTTTTATCATTTGTATTGGAAACAACATTGTCATATGTCTTTTCTTGGATCTAAATAATACGAAACCTCGCTCAATGATTTGAAGTTAAAATCCTCAAATATGGTAAAATAGTGACTTTTTTACACGTTAATCATGTAGTTTGATATTACGTAAATATATTCATTTTTACCAATATTTTGATACTATTTCATGTAGTATTACGATATGTGATTTGGCCTTCAAATCTCAGAATTTCGCATAATATTGCATTTTAAGCAAGTTTTCTTGCATTTTGTTTCGTACGAAAAATCATCGAATTTAGCAATATTTTGACGTTTATCATCCCCTTTTCCTTTATGTGATTTAAACAAAATATCGTCGAATTAGGCAATATTTTGCCGTTTTTCCACGTTTTTGTGAATTTTCAGTTTATGGGTTTTAATTCATTATATATACGATAAAAATGATGCAAACACATAATTGATTAGATAATAACCTTAAATACTTCATTTTCAATCATCTATTTGTTTCTCGTTAAAACACTGAGGAAGATATTGAAAAGGGGAGAAGTTCGGTTTTTATTGCATATATCGACGTTTCAGCCGGATTAGAGTGGTTTTAAGTGTACATCTTCCCTCCTTAATATAAACGAAAAATCAAGAACATTTTAGTTAATTCTAATGAAAACACATTGTTTTTTATCATTTGTATTGGAAACATTATTGTCATATGTCTTTTCTTGGATCGAAATAATACGAAACCTCGCTCAATGATTTGAAGTTAAAATCCTCAAATATGGTAAAATAGTGACTTTTTCACGTTAATCATATATATTACGTAAATATACTCATTTTTACCAATATTTCGATACTATTTCATGAAGTATTACGATATGTGATTTGGCCTTCAAATCTCAGAATTTCGCATAATATTGCATTTTAAGCAAGTTTTCCTGCATTTTGTTTCGTACGAAAAATCATCGAATTTAGCAATATTTTGACGTTTATCATCCCCTTTTCCTTTATGTGATTTAAACAAAATATCATCGAATTAGGCAATATTTTGCCGTTTTCCACGTTTTTGTGAATTTTCAGTCTATGGGTATTAATTCATATATATATACGATAAAAATGATGCAAACACATAATTGATTAGATGATAACCTTAAATTCTTTATTTTCAATCATCTATTTGTTTCTCGTTAAAACACTGAGGAAGATATTGAAAAGGGGAGAAGTTCGGTTTTTATTGCATATATCGACGTTTCAGCCGGATTAGAGCGGTTTTACGTGTACATCTTCCCTCAGTAATATAAACGGAAAATCAAGAACATTTTAGTCAATTCTAATGAAAAAACATTGTTTTTTTATCATTTGTATTGGAAACAACATTGTCATATGTCTTTTCTTGGATCTAAATAATACGAAACCTCGCTCAATGATTTGAAGTTAAAATCCTCAAATTTGGTAAAATAGTGACTTTTTCACGTTAATCATGTAGTTTGATATTACGTAAATATATTCATTTTTACCAATATTTCGATACTATTTCATGTAGTATCACGATACTTGGTTTGGCCTTCAAATCTCAGAATTTCGCATAATATTGCAATTTAAGCAAGTTTTCTTGCATTTTGTTTCGTACGAAAAATCATCGAATTTAGCAATATTTTGACGTTTATCATCCCCTTTTCCTTTATGTGATTTAAACAAAATATCATCGAATTAGGCAATATTTTGCCGTTTTCCACGTTTTTGTGAATTTTCAGTCTATGGGTATTAATTCATATATATACGATAAAAATGATGCAAACACATAATTGATTAGATGATAACCTTAAATACTTCATTTTCAATCATCTATTTGTTTCTCGTTAAAATACTGAGCAAGATATTGAAAAGGGGAGAAGTTCGGTTTTTATTGCATATATCGACGTTTCAGCCGGATTAGAGCGGTTTTACGTGTACATCTTCCCTCGGTAATATAAACGGAAAATCAAGAACATTTTAGTTAATTCTAATGAAAACACATAAAACACGTTTTTTTTATCATTTGTATTGGAAACAACATTGTCATATGTCTTTTCTTGGATCTAAATAATACGAAACCTTGCTCAATTATTTGAAGTTAAAATCCTCAAATTTGGTAAAATAGTGACTTTTTCACGTTAATCATGTAGTTTGATATGACGTAAATATATTCATTTTTACCAATATTTCGATACTATTTCATGTAGTATCATATGTGATTTGGCCTTGAAATCTCAGAATTTCGCATAATATTGCATTTTAAGCAAGTTTTCTTTCATTTTGTTTAGTACGCAAAATCATCGAATTTAGCAATATTTTGACGTTTATCATCCCCTTCTCCTTTATGTGATTTAAACAAAATATCTTCGAATTAGGCAATATTTTGCCGTTTTTCCACGTTTTTGTGAATTTTCAGTTTATGGGTATTAATTCATTATATATACGAAAAAAATGATGCAAACACATAATTGATTAGATAATAACCTTAAATACTTCATTTTCAATCATCTATTTGTTTCTCGGTAAAATACTGAGTAAGATATTGAAAGGGGGAGAAGTTCGGTTTTTATTGCATATATCGACGTTTCAGCCGGATTAGAGCGGTTTTACGTGTACATCTTCCCTCCGTAATATAAACGAAAAATCAAGAACATTTTAGTTAATTCTAATGAAAACACATTGTTTTTTATCATTTGTATTGGAAACAACATTGTCATATGTCTTTTCTTGGATCGAAATAATACGAAACCTCGCTCAATGATTTGAAGTTAAAATCCTCAAACATGGTAAAATAGTGACTTTTTCACGTTAATCACGTAGTTTGATATTACGTATATATACTCATTTTTACCAATATTTTGATACTATTTCATGTAGTATTACGATATGTGATTTGGCCTTCAAATCTCAGAATTTCGCATAATATTGCATTTTAAGCAAGTTTTCTTGCATTTTGTTTCGTACGAAAAATCATCGAATTTAGCAATATTTTGACGTTTATCATCCCCTTTTCCTTTATGTGATTTAAACAAAATATCGTCGAATTAGGCAATATTTTGCCGTTTTTCCACGTTTTTGTGAATTTTCAGTTTATGGGTTTTAATTCATTATATATACGATAAAAATGATGCAAACACATAATTGATTAGATAATAACCTTAAATACTTCATTTTCAATCATCTATTTGTTTCTCGTTAAAACACTGAGGAAGATATTGAAAAGGGGAGAAGTTCGGTTTTTATTGCATATATCGACGTTTCAGCCGGATTAGAGCGGTTTTACGTGTACATCTTCCCTCCGTAATATAAACTAAACATCAAGAACATTTTAGTTAATTCTAATGAAAATACATTGTTTTTTTATCATTTGTATTGGAAACAACATTGTCATATGTCTTTTCTTGGATCTAAATAATACGAAACCTCGCTCAATGATTTGAAGTTAAAATCCTCAAATATGGTAAAATAGTGACTTTTTTACACGTTAATCATGTAGTTTGATATTACGTAAATATATTCATTTTTACCAATATTTTGATACTATTTCATGTAGTATTACGATATGTGATTTGGCCTTCAAATCTCAGAATTTCGCATAATATTGCATTTTAAGCAAGTTTTCTTGCATTTTGTTTCGTACGAAAAATCATCGAATTTAGCAATATTTTGACGTTTATCATCCCCTTTTCCTTTATGTGATTTAAACAAAATATCGTCGAATTAGGCAATATTTTGCCGTTTTTCCACGTTTTTGTGAATTTTCAGTTTATGGGTTTTAATTCATTATATATACGATAAAAATGATGCAAACACATAATTGATTAGATAATAACCTTAAATACTTCATTTTCAATCATCTATTTGTTTCTCGTTAAAACACTGAGGAAGATATTGAAAAGGGGAGAAGTTCGGTTTTTATTGCATATATCGACGTTTCAGCCGGATTAGAGTGGTTTTAAGTGTACATCTTCCCTCCTTAATATAAACGAAAAATCAAGAACATTTTAGTTAATTCTAATGAAAACACATTGTTTTTTATCATTTGTATTGGAAACATTATTGTCATATGTCTTTTCTTGGATCGAAATAATACGAAACCTCGCTCAATGATTTGAAGTTAAAATCCTCAAATATGGTAAAATAGTGACTTTTTCACGTTAATCATATATATTACGTAAATATACTCATTTTTACCAATATTTCGATACTATTTCATGAAGTATTACGATATGTGATTTGGCCTTCAAATCTCAGAATTTCGCATAATATTGCATTTTAAGCAAGTTTTCCTGCATTTTGTTTCGTACGAAAAATCATCGAATTTAGCAATATTTTGACGTTTATCATCCCCTTTTCCTTTATGTGATTTAAACAAAATATCATCGAATTAGGCAATATTTTGCCGTTTTCCACGTTTTTGTGAATTTTCAGTCTATGGGTATTAATTCATATATATATACGATAAAAATGATGCAAACACATAATTGATTAGATGATAACCTTAAATTCTTTATTTTCAATCATCTATTTGTTTCTCGTTAAAACACTGAGGAAGATATTGAAAAGGGGAGAAGTTCGGTTTTTATTGCATATATCGACGTTTCAGCCGGATTAGAGCGGTTTTACGTGTACATCTTCCCTCAGTAATATAAACGGAAAATCAAGAACATTTTAGTCAATTCTAATGAAAAAACATTGTTTTTTTATCATTTGTATTGGAAACAACATTGTCATATGTCTTTTCTTGGATCTAAATAATACGAAACCTCGCTCAATGATTTGAAGTTAAAATCCTCAAATTTGGTAAAATAGTGACTTTTTCACGTTAATCATGTAGTTTGATATTACGTAAATATATTCATTTTTACCAATATTTCGATACTATTTCATGTAGTATCACGATACTTGGTTTGGCCTTCAAATCTCAGAATTTCGCATAATATTGCAATTTAAGCAAGTTTTCTTGCATTTTGTTTCGTACGAAAAATCATCGAATTTAGCAATATTTTGACGTTTATCATCCCCTTTTCCTTTATGTGATTTAAACAAAATATCATCGAATTAGGCAATATTTTGCCGTTTTCCACGTTTTTGTGAATTTTCAGTCTATGGGTATTAATTCATATATATACGATAAAAATGATGCAAACACATAATTGATTAGATGATAACCTTAAATACTTCATTTTCAATCATCTATTTGTTTCTCGTTAAAATACTGAGCAAGATATTGAAAAGGGGAGAAGTTCGGTTTTTATTGCATATATCGACGTTTCAGCCGGATTAGAGCGGTTTTACGTGTACATCTTCCCTCGGTAATATAAACGGAAAATCAAGAACATTTTAGTTAATTCTAATGAAAACACATAAAACACGTTTTTTTTATCATTTGTATTGGAAACAACATTGTCATATGTCTTTTCTTGGATCTAAATAATACGAAACCTTGCTCAATTATTTGAAGTTAAAATCCTCAAATTTGGTAAAATAGTGACTTTTTCACGTTAATCATGTAGTTTGATATGACGTAAATATATTCATTTTTACCAATATTTCGATACTATTTCATGTAGTATCATATGTGATTTGGCCTTGAAATCTCAGAATTTCGCATAATATTGCATTTTAAGCAAGTTTTCTTTCATTTTGTTTAGTACGCAAAATCATCGAATTTAGCAATATTTTGACGTTTATCATCCCCTTCTCCTTTATGTGATTTAAACAAAATATCTTCGAATTAGGCAATATTTTGCCGTTTTTCCACGTTTTTGTGAATTTTCAGTTTATGGGTATTAATTCATTATATATACGAAAAAAATGATGCAAACACATAATTGATTAGATAATAACCTTAAATACTTCATTTTCAATCATCTATTTGTTTCTCGGTAAAATACTGAGTAAGATATTGAAAGGGGGAGAAGTTCGGTTTTTATTGCATATATCGACGTTTCAGCCGGATTAGAGCGGTTTTACGTGTACATCTTCCCTCCGTAATATAAACGAAAAATCAAGAACATTTTAGTTAATTCTAATGAAAACACATTGTTTTTTATCATTTGTATTGGAAACAACATTGTCATATGTCTTTTCTTGGATCGAAATAATACGAAACCTCGCTCAATGATTTGAAGTTAAAATCCTCAAACATGGTAAAATAGTGACTTTTTCACGTTAATCACGTAGTTTGATATTACGTATATATACTCATTTTTACCAATATTTTGATACTATTTCATGTAGTATTACGATATGTGATTTGGCCTTCAAATCTCAGAATTTCGCATAATATTGCATTTTAAGCAAGTTTTCTTGCATTTTGTGTCTTGCGAAAAATCATCGAATTTAGCAATATTTTGACGTTTATCATCCCCTTTTCCTTTATGTGATTTAAACAAAATATCGTCGAATTAGGCAATATTTTGCCGTTTTTCCACGTTTTTGTGAATTTTCAGTTTATGGGTTTTAATTCATTATATATACGATAAAAATGATGCAAACACATAATTGATTAGATAATAACCTTAAATACTTCATTTTCAATCATCTATTTGTTTCTCGTTAAAACACTGAGGAAGATATTGAAAAGGGGAGAAGTTCGGTTTTTATTGCATATATCGACGTTTCAGCCGGATTAGAGCGGTTTTACGTGTACATCTTCCCTCCGTAATATAAACTAAACATCAAGAACATTTTAGTTAATTCTAATGAAAATACATTGTTTTTTTATCATTTGTATTGGAAACAACATTGTCATATGTCTTTTCTTGGATCAAAATAATACGAAACCTCGCTCAATGATTTGAAGTTAAAATCCACAAACATGGTAAAATAGTGACTTTTTCATGTTAATCATGTAGTTTGATATTACGTAAATATACTCATTTTTACCAATATTTCGATACTATTTCATGTAGTATTACGAGATGTGATTTGGCCTTCAAATCTCAGAATTTCTCATAATATTGCATTTTAAGCAGGTTTTCTTGCATTTTGTTTCGTACGAAAAATCATCGAATTTAGCAATATTTTGACGTTTATCATCCCCTTCTCCTTTATGTGATTTAAACAAAATATCATCGAATTAGGCAATATTTTGCCGTTTTTCCACGTTTTTGTGAATTTTCAGTTTATGGGTATTAATTCATTATATATACGATAAAAATGATGCAAACACATAATTGATTAGATAATAACCTTAAATACTTCATTTTCAATCATCTATTTGTTTCTCGTTAAAATACTGAGTAAGATATTGAAAAGGGGAGAAGTTCGGTTTTTATTGCATATAGCGACGTTTCAGCCGGATTAGAGCGGTTTTACGTGTACATCTTTTCTCAGTAATATAAACGGAAAATCAAGAATATTTTAGTCAATTCTAATGAAAAAACATTGTTTTTTAATCATTTGTATTGGAAACAACATTGTCATATGTCTTTTCTTGGATCTAAATAATACGAAACCTCGCTCAATGATTTGAAGTTAAAATCCACAAACATGGTAAAATAGTGACTTTTTCATGATAATCATGTAGTTTGATATTACGTAAATATACTCATTTTTACCAATATTTCGATACTATTTCATGTAGTATTACGATATGTGATTTGGCCTTCAAATCTCAGAATTTCGCATAATATTGCATTTTAAGCAAGTTTTCTTGCATTTTGTTTCGTACGAAAAATCATCGAATTTAGCAATATTTTGACGTTTATCATCCCCTTCTCCTTTATGTGATTTAAACAAAATATCATCGAATTAGGCAATATTTTGCCGTTTTTCCACGTTTTTGTGAATTTTCAGTTTATGGGTATTAATTCATTATATATACGATAAAAATGATGCAAACACATAATTGATTAGATAATAACCTTAAATACTTCATTTTCAATCATCTATTTGTTTCTCGTTAAAATACTGAGTAAGATATTGAAAGGGGGAGAAGTTCGGTTTTTATTGCATATATCGACGTTTCAGCCGGATTAGAGCGGTTTTACTTGTACATCTTCCCTCCGTAATATAAACGAAAAATCAAGAACATTTTAGTTAATTCTAATGAAAACACATTGTTTTTTATCATTTGTATTGGAAACAACATTGTCATATGTCTTTTCTTGGATCGAAATAATACGAAACCTCGCTCAATGATTTGAAGTTAAAATCCTCAAACATGGTAAAATAGTGACTTTTTCACGTTAATCACGTAGTTTGATATTACGTATATATACTCATTTTTACCAATATTTTGATACTATTTCATGTAGTATTACGATATGTGATTTGGCCTTCAAATCTCAGAATTTCGCATAATATTGCATTTTAAGCAAGTTTTCTTGCATTTTGTTTCGTACGAAAAATCATCGAATTTAGCAATATTTTGACGTTTATCATCCCCTTTTCCTTTATGTGATTTAAACAAAATATCGTCGAATTAGGCAATATTTTGCCGTTTTTCCACGTTTTTGTGAATGTTCAGTTTATGGGTTTTAATTTATTATATATACGATAAAAATGATGCAAACACATAATTGATTAGATAATAACCTTAAATACTTCATTTTCAATCATCTATTTGTTTCTCGTTAAAACACTGAGGAAGATATTGAAAAGGGGAGAAGTTCGGTTTTTATTGCATATATCGACGTTTCAGCCGGATTAGAGCGGTTTTACGTGTACATCTTCCCTCCGTAATATAAACTAAACATCAAGAACATTTTAGTTAATTCTAATGAAAATACATTGTTTTTTTATCATTTGTATTGGAAACAACATTGTCATATGTCTTTTCTTGGATCTAAATAATACGAAACCTCGCTCAATGATTTGAAGTTAAAATCCTCAAATATGGTAAAATAGTGACTTTTTTACACGTTAATCATGTAGTTTGATATTACGTAAATATATTCATTTTTACCAATATTTTGATACTATTTCATGTAGTATTACGATATGTGATTTGGCCTTCAAATCTCAGAATTTCGCATAATATTGCATTTTAAGCAAGTTTTCTTGCATTTTGTTTCGTACGAAAAATCATCGAATTTAGCAATATTTTGACGTTTATCATCCCCTTTTCCTTTATGTGATTTAAACAAAATATCGTCGAATTAGGCAATATTTTGCCGTTTTTCCACGTTTTTGTGAATTTTCAGTTTATGGGTTTTAATTCATTATATATACGATAAAAATGATGCAAACACATAATTGATTAGATAATAACCTTAAATACTTCATTTTCAATCATCTATTTGTTTCTCGTTAAAACACTGAGGAAGATATTGAAAAGGGGAGAAGTTCGGTTTTTATTGCATATATCGACGTTTCAGCCGGATTAGAGTGGTTTTAAGTGTACATCTTCCCTCCTTAATATAAACGAAAAATCAAGAACATTTTAGTTAATTCTAATGAAAACACATTGTTTTTTATCATTTGTATTGGAAACATTATTGTCATATGTCTTTTCTTGGATCGAAATAATACGAAACCTCGCTCAATGATTTGAAGTTAAAATCCTCAAATATGGTAAAATAGTGACTTTTTCACGTTAATCATATATATTACGTAAATATACTCATTTTTACCAATATTTCGATACTATTTCATGAAGTATTACGATATGTGATTTGGCCTTCAAATCTCAGAATTTCGCATAATATTGCATTTTAAGCAAGTTTTCCTGCATTTTGTTTCGTACGAAAAATCATCGAATTTAGCAATATTTTGACGTTTATCATCCCCTTTTCCTTTATGTGATTTAAACAAAATATCATCGAATTAGGCAATATTTTGCCGTTTTCCACGTTTTTGTGAATTTTCAGTCTATGGGTATTAATTCATATATATATACGATAAAAATGATGCAAACACATAATTGATTAGATGATAACCTTAAATTCTTCATTTTCAATC
The DNA here is from genome assembly GCF_040958095.1 of Procambarus clarkii. Taxonomy (NCBI): domain Eukaryota; kingdom Metazoa; phylum Arthropoda; class Malacostraca; order Decapoda; family Cambaridae; genus Procambarus; species Procambarus clarkii. The sequence goes on along the minus strand of NW_027189308.1, from coordinate 194,093 downwards.
ATCTATTTGTTTCTCGTTAAAACACTGAGGAAGATATTGAAAAGGGGAGAAGTTCGGTTTTTATTGCATATATCGACGTTTCAGCCGGATTAGAGCGGTTTTACGTGTACATCTTCCCTCAGTAATATAAACGGAAAATCAAGAACATTTTAGTCAATTCTAATGAAAAAACATTGTTTTTTTATCATTTGTATTGGAAACAACATTGTCATATGTCTTTTCTTGGATCTAAATAATACGAAACCTCGCTCAATGATTTGAAGTTAAAATCCTCAAATTGGTAAAATAGTGACTTTTTCACGTTAATCATGTAGTTTGATATTACGTAAATATATTCATTTTTACCAATATTTCGATACTATTTCATGTAGTATCACGATACTTGATTTGGCCTTCAAATCTCAGAATTTCGCATAATATTGCAATTTAAGCAAGTTTTCTTGCATTTTGTTTCGTACGAAAAATCATCGAATTTAGCAATATTTTGACGTTTATCATCCCCTTTTCCTTTATGTGATTTAAACAAAATATCATCGAATTAGGCAATATTTTGCCGTTTTCCACGTTTTTGTGAATTTTCAGTCTATGGGTATTAATTCATATATATACGATAAAAATGATGCAAACACATAATTGATTAGATGATAACCTTAAATACTTCATTTTCAATCATCTATTTGTTTCTCGTTAAAATACTGAGCAAGATATTGAAAAGGGGAGAAGTTCGGTTTTTATTGCATATATCGACGTTTCAGCCGGATTAGAGCGGTTTTACGTGTACATCTTCCCTCGGTAATATAAACGGAAAATCAAGAACATTTTAGTTAATTCTAATGAAAACACATAAAACACGTTTTTTTTATCATTTGTATTGGAAACAACATTGTCATATGTCTTTTCTTGGATCTAAATAATACGAAACCTTGCTCAATTATTTGAAGTTAAAATCCTCAAATTTGGTAAAATAGTGACTTTTTCACGTTAATCATGTAGTTTGATATGACGTAAATATATTCATTTTTACCAATATTTCGATACTATTTCATGTAGTATCATATGTGATTTGGCCTTGAAATCTCAGAATTTCGCATAATATTGCATTTTAAGCAAGTTTTCTTTCATTTTGTTTAGTACGCAAAATCATCGAATTTAGCAATATTTTGACGTTTATCATCCCCTTCTCCTTTATGTGATTTAAACAAAATATCTTCGAATTAGGCAATATTTTGCCGTTTTTCCACGTTTTTGTGAATTTTCAGTTTATGGGTATTAATTCATTATATATACGAAAAAAATGATGCAAACACATAATTGATTAGATAATAACCTTAAATACTTAATTTTCAATCATCTATTTGTTTCTCGGTAAAATACTGAGTAAGATATTGAAAGGGGGAGAAGTTCGGTTTTTATTGCATATATCGACGTTTCAGCCGGATTAGAGTGGTTTTACGTGTACATCTTCCCTCCGTAATATAAACGAAAAATCAAGAACATTTTAGTTAATTCTAATGAAAACACATTGTTTTTTATCATTTGTATTGGAAACAACATTGTCATATGTCTTTTCTTGGATCTAAATAATACGAAACCTCGCTCAATGATTTGAAGTTAAAATCCTCAAACATGGTAAAATAGTGACTTTTTCACGTTAATCACGTAGTTTGATATTATGTAAATATACTCATTTTTACCAATATTTCGATACTATTTCATGTAGTATTACGATATGTGATTTGGCCTTCAAATCTCAGAATTTCGCATAATTATTGCATTTTAAGCAAGTTTTCTTCCATTTTGTTTCGTACGAAAAATCATTCGAATTTAGCAATATTTTGACGTTTATCATCCCCTTTTCCTTTATGTGATTTAAACAAAATATCATCGAATTAGGCAATATTTTGCCGTTTTCCACGTTTTTGTGAATTTTCAGTCTATGGGTATTAATTCATATATATACGATAAAAGTGATGCAATACATAATTGATTAGATGATAACCTTAAATACTTCATTTTCAGTCATCTATTTGTTTCTCGTTAAAATACTGAGTAAGATATTGAAAGGGGAGAAGTTCGGTTTTTATTGCATATATCGACGTTTCAGCCGGATTAGAGCGGTTTTACGTGTACATCTTCCCTCCGTAACTATAAACGGAAAAATCAAGAACATTTTAGTTAATTCTAATGAAAATACATTGTTTTTTTTATCATTTGTATTGGAAACAACATTGTCATATGTCTTTTCTTGGATCTAAATAATACGAAACCTCGCTCAATGATTTGAAGTTAAAATCCTCAAATATGGTAAAATAGTGACTTTTTTACACGTTAATCATGTAGTTTGATATTACGTAAATATATTCATTTTTACCAATATTTCGATACTATTTCATGTAGTATTACGATATGTGATTTGGCCTTCAAATCTCAGAATTTCGCATAATATTGCATTTTAAGCAAGTTTTCTTGCATTTTGTTTCGTACGAAAAATCATCGAATTTAGCAATATTTTGACGTTTATCATCCCCTTTTCCTTGATGTGATTTAAACAAAATATCATCGAATTAGGCAATATTTTGCCGTTTTCCACGTTTTTGTGAATTTTCAGTCTATGGGTATTAATTCATATATATACGATAAAAATGATGCAAACACATAATTGATTAGATGATAACCTTAAATACTTCATTTTCAATCATCTATTTGTTTCTCGTTAAAATACTGAGTAAGATATTGAAAATGGGAGAAGTTCGGTTTTTATTGCATATATCGACGTTTCAGCCGGATTAGAGCGGTTTTACGTGTACATCTTCCCTCAGTAATATAAACGGAAAATCAAGAACATTTTAGTCAATTCTAATGAAAACACATTGTTTTTTTATCATTTGTATTGGAAACAACATTGTCATATGTCTTTTCTTGGATCTAAATAATACGAAACCTCGCTCAATGATTTGAAGTTAAAATCCTCAAACATTGGTAAAATAGTGACTTTTTCATGTTAATCATGTAGTTTGATATTACGTAAATATACTCATTTTTACCAATATTTCGATACTATTTCATGTAGTATTACGATATGTGATTTGGCCTTCAAATCTCAGAATTTCGCATAATATTGCATTTTAAGCAAGTTTTCTTGCATTTTGTTTCGTACGAAAAATCATCGAATTTAGCAATATTTTGACGTTTATCATCCCCTTCTCCTTTATGTGATTTAAACAAAATATCATCGAATTAGGCAATATTTTGCCGTTTTTCCACGTTTTTGTGAATTTTCAGTTTATGGGTATTAATTCATTATATATACGATAAAAATGATGCAAACACATAATTGATTAGATAATAACCTTAAATACTTCATTTTCAATCATCTATTTGTTTCTCGTTAAAATACTGAGTAAGATATTGAAAGGGGGAGAAGTTCGGTTTTTATTGCATATATCGACGTTTCAGCCGGATTAGAGCGGTTTTACGTGTACATCTTCCCTCCGTAATATAAACGAAAAATCAAGAACATTTTAGTTAATTCTAATGAAAACACATTGTTTTTTATCATTTGTATTGGAAACAACATTGTCATATGTCTTTTCTTGGATCGAAATAATACGAAACCTCGCTCAATGATTTGAAGTTAAAATCCTCAAACATGGTAAAATAGTGACTTTTTCACGTTAATCATGTAGTTTGATATTACGTAAATATACTCATTTTTACCAATATTTCGATACTATTTCATGTAGTATTACGATATGTGATTTGGCCTTCAAATCTCAGAATTTCGCATAATATTGCATTTTAAGCAAGTTTTCCTGCATTTTGTTTCGTACGAAAAATCATCGAATTTAGCAATATTTTGACGTTTATCATCCCCTTTTCCTTTATGTGATTTAAACAAAATATCATCGAATTAGGCAATATTTTGCCGTTTTCCACGTTTTTGTGAATTTTCAGTCTATGGGTATTAATTCATATATATACGATAAAAATGATGCAAACACATAATTGATTAGATGATAACCTTAAATACTTCATTTTCAATCATCTATTTGTTTCTCGTTAAAATACTGAGTAAGATATTGAAAAGGGGAGAAGTTCGGTTTTTATTGCATATATCGACGTTTCAGCCGGATTAGAGCGGTTTTACGTGTACATCTTTCCCTCCGTAATATAAACGAAAATCAAGAACATTTTAGTTAATTCTAATGAAAATACATTGTTTTTTTATCATTTGTATTGGAAACAACATTGTCATATGTCTTTTCTTGGATCTAAATAATACGAAACCTCGCTCAATGATTTGAAGTTAAAATCCATCAAACATGGTAAAATAGTGACTTTTTACATGTTAATCATGTAGTTTGATATTACGTAAATATACTCATTTTTACCAATATTTCGATACTATTTCATGTAGTATTACGATATGTGATTTGGCCTTCAAATCTCAGAATTTCGCATAATATTGCATTTTAAGCAAGTTTTCTTGCATTTTGTTTCGTACGAAAAATCATCGAATTTAGCAATATTTTGACGTTTATCATCCCCTTTTCCTTTATGTGATTTAAACAAAATATCATCGAATTAGGCAATATTTTGCCGTTTTTCCACGTTTTTGTGAATTTTCAGTTTATGGGTATTAATTCATTATATATACGATAAAAATGATGCAAACACATAATTGATTAGATAATAACCTTAAATACTTCATTTTCAATCATCTATTTGTTTCTCGTTAAAATACTGAGTAAGATATTGAAAGGGGGAGAAGTTCGGTTTTTATTGCATATATCGACGTTTCAGCCGGATTAGAGCGGTTTTACGTGTACATCTTTCCCTCCGTAATATAAACGAAAAATCAAGAACATTTTAGTTAATTCTAATGAAAACACATTGTTTTTTTATCATTTGTATTGGAAACAACATTGTCATATGTCTTTTCTTGGATCTAAATAATACGAAACCTCGCTCAATGATTTGAAGTTAAAATCCATCAAACATGGTAAAATAGTGACTTTTTCATGTTAATCATGTAGTTTGATATTACGTAAATATACTCATTTTTACCAATATTTCGATACTATTTCATGTAGTATTACGATATGTGATTTGGCCTTCAAATCTCAGAATTTCGCATAATATTGCATTTTAAGCAAGTTTTCCTGCATTTTGTTTCGTACGAAAAATCATCGAATTTAGCAATATTTTGACGTTTATCATCCCCTTTTCCTTGATGTGATTTAAACAAAATATCATCGAATTAGGCAATATTTTGCCGTTTTCCACGTTTTTGTGAATTTTCAGTCTATTGGTATTAATTCATATATATACGATAAAAATGATGCAAACACATAATTGATTAGATGATAACCTTAAATACTTCATTTTCAATCATCTATTTGTTTCTCGTTAAAATACTGAGTAAGATATTGAAAAGGGGAGAAGTTCGGTTTTTATTGCATATAGCGACGTTTCAGCCGGATTAGAGCGGTTTTACGTGTACATCTTTCCTCAGTAATATAAACGAAAATCAAGAACATTTTAGTCAATTCTAATGAAAAAACATTGTTTTTTTAATCATTTGTATTGGAAACAACATTGTCATATGTCTTTTCTTGGATCTAAATAATACGAAACCTCGCTCAATGATTTGAAGTTAAAATCCACAAACATGGTAAAATAGTGACTTTTTCATGATAATCATGTAGTTTGATATTACGTAAATATACTCATTTTTACCAATATTTCGATACTATTTCATGTAGTATTACGATATGTGATTTGGCCTTCAAATCTCAGAATTTCGCATAATATTGCATTTTAAGCAAGTTTTCTTGCATTTTGTTTCGTACGAAAAATCATCGAATTTAGCAATATTTTGACGTTTATCATCCCCTTCTCCTTTATGTGATTTAAACAAAATATCATCGAATTAGGCAATATTTTGCCGTTTTTCCACGTTTTTGTGAATTTTCAGTTTATGGGTATTAATTCATTATATATACGATAAAAATGATGCAAACACATAATTGATTAGATAATAACCTTAAATACTTCATTTTCAATCATCTATTTGTTTCTCGTTAAAATACTGAGTAAGATATTGAAAGGGGGAGAAGTTCGGTTTTTATTGCATATATCGACGTTTCAGCCGGATTAGAGCGGTTTTACGTGTACATCTTCCCTCCGTAATATAAACGAAAAATCAAGAACATTTTAGTTAATTCTAATGAAAACACATTGTTTTTTATCATTTGTATTGGAAACAACATTGTCATATGTCTTTTCTTGGATCGAAATAATACGAAACCTCGCTCAATGATTTGAAGTTAAAATCCTCAAACATGGTAAAATAGTGACTTTTTCACGTTAATCATATATATTACGTAAATATACTCATTTTTACCAATATTTCGATACTATTTCATGTAGTATTACGATATGTGATTTGGCCTTCAAATCTCAGAATTTCGCATAATATTGCATTTTAAGCAAGTTTTCCTGCATTTTGTTTCGTACGAAAAATCATCGAATTTAGCAATATTTTGACGTTTATCATCCCCTTTTCCTTTATGTGATTTAAACAAAATATCATCGAATTAGGCAATATTTTTCCGTTTTCCACGTTTTTGTGAATTTTTAGTCTATGGGTATTAATTCATATATATATACGATAAAAATGATGCAAACACATAATTGATTAGATGATAACCTTAAATACTTCATTTTCAATCATCTATTTGTTTCTCGTTAAAATACTGAGTAAGATATTGAAAAGGGAGAAGTTCGGTTTTTATTGCATATATCAACGTTTCAGCCGGATTAGAGCGGTTTTACGTGTACATCTTCCCTCAGTAATATAAACGGAAAATCAAGAACATTTTAGTCAATTCTAATGAAAACACATTGTTTTTTTATCATTTGTATTGGAAACAACATTGTCATATGTCTTTTCTTGGATCTAAATAATACGAAACCTCGCTCAATGATTTGAAGTTAAAATCCTCAAATATGGTAAAATAGTGACTTTTCACGTTAATCATGTAGTTTGATATTACGTAAATATATTCATTTTTACCAATATTTCGATACTATTTCATGTAGTATCACGATACGTGATTTGACCTTCAAATCACAGAATTTCGCATAATATTGCATTTTAAGCAAGTTTTCTTGCATTTTGTTTCGTACGAAAAATCATCGAATTTAGCAATATTTTGACGTTTATCATCCCCTTTTCCTTTATGTGATTTAAACAAAATATCGTCGAATTAGGCAATATTTTGCCGTTTTTCCACGTTTTTGTGAATTTTCAGTTTATGGGTATTAATTCATTATATATACGATAAAAATGATGCAAACACATAATTGATTAGATAATAACCTTAAATACTTCATTTTCAATCATCTATTTGTTTCTCGTTAAAATACTGAGTAAGATATTGAAAGGGGGAGAAGTTCGGTTTTTATTGCATATATCGACGTTTCAGCCGGATTAGAGTGGTTTTACGTGTACATTTTCCCTCCGTAATATAAACGGAAAATCAAGAACATTTTAGTTAATTCTAATGAAAACACATTGTTTTTTTATCATTTGTATTGGAAACAACATTGTCATATGTCTTTTCTTGGATCTAAATAATACGAAACCTCGCTCAATGATTTGAAGTTAAAATCCACAAACATGGTAATATAGTGACTTTTTCATGTTAATCATGTAGTTTGATATTACTTAAATATACTAATTTTTACCAATATTTCGATACTATTTCATGTAGTATTACGATATGTGATTTGGCCTTCAAATCTCAGAATTTCGCATAATATTGCATTTTAAGCAAGTTTTCCTGCATTTTGTTTCGTACGAAAAATCATCGAATTTAGCAATATTTTGACGTTTATCATCCCCTTTTCCTTTATGTGATTTAAACAAAATATCATCGAATTAGGCAATATTTTGCCGTTTTCCACGTTTTTGTGAATTTTCAGTCTATGGGTATTAATTCATATATATATACTATAGAAGTGATGCAAACACATAATTGATTAGATGATAACCTTAAATACTTCATTTTCAATCATCTATTTGTTTCTCGTTAAAACACTGAGGAAGATATTGAAAAGGGGAGAAGTTCGGTTTTTATTGCATATATCGACGTTTCAGCCGGATTAGAGCGGTTTTACGTGTAAATCTTCCCTCGGTAATATAAACGGAAAATCAAGAACATTTTAGTTATATCTAATGACATTTGTATTGGAAACAACATTGTCATATGTCTTTTCTTGGATCTAAATAATACGAAACCTTGCTCAATTATTTGAAGTTAAAATCCTCAAATTTGGTAAAATAGTGACTTTTTCACGTTAATCATGTAGTTTGATATTACGTAAATATATTCATTTTTACCAATATTTCGATACTATTTCATGTAGTATTACGATATGTGATTTGGCCTTGAAATCTCAGAATTTCGCATAATATTGCATTTTAAGCAAGTTTTCTTTCATTTTGTTTAGTACGCAAAATCATCGAATTTAGCAATATTTTGACGTTTATCATCCCCTTCTCCTTTATGTGATTTAAACAAAATATCATCGAATTAGGCAATATTTTGCCGTTTTCCACGTTTTTGTGAATTTTCAGTCTATGGGTATTAATTCATATATATACGATAAAAGTGATGCAAACACATAATTGATTAGATGATAACCTTAAATACTTCATTTTCAATCATCTATTTGTTTCTCGTAAAAATAATGAGTAAGATATAGAAAGGGGGAGAAGTTCGGTTTTTATTGCATATATCGACGTTTCAGCCGGATTAGAGCGGTTTTACGTGTACATCTTCCCTCCGTAATATAAACTAAAAATCAAGAACATTTTAGTTAATTCTAATGAAAACACATTGTTTTTTATCATTTGTATTGGAAACAACATTGTCATATGTCTTTTCTTGGATCGAAATAATACGAAACCTCGCTCAATGATTTGAAGTTAAAATCCTCAAACATGGTAAAATAGTGACTTTTTCACGTTAATCACGTAGTTTGATATTACGTAAATATACTCATTTTTACCAATATTTTGATACTATTTCATGTAGTATTACGATATGTGATTTGGCCTTCAAATCTCAGAATTTCGCATAATATTGCATTTTAAGCAAGTTTTCTTGCATTTTGTTTCGTACGAAAAATCATCGAATTTAGCAATATTTTGACGTTTATCATCCCCTTTTCCTTTATGTGATTTAAACAAAATATCGTCGAATTAGGCAATATTTTGCCGTTTTTCCACGTTTTTGTGAATTTTCAGTTTATGGGTTTTAATTCATTATATATACGATAAAAATGATGCAAACACATAATTGATTAGATAATAACCTTAAATACTTCATTTTCAATCATCTATTTGTTTCTCGTTAAAATACTGAGTAAGATATTGAAAGGGGGAGAAGTTCGGTTTTTATTGCATATATCGACGTTTCAGCCGGATTAGAGTGGTTTTACGTGTACATTTTCCCTCCGTAATATAAACGGAAAATCAAGAACATTTTAGTTAATTCTAATGAAAACACATTGTTTTTTTATCATTTGTATTGGAAACAACATTGTCATATGTCTTTTCTTGGATCTAAATAATACGAAACCTCGCTCAATGATTTGAAGTTAAAATCCACAAACATGGTAAAATAGTGACTTTTTCATGTTAATCATGTAGTTTGATATTACGTAAATATACTCATTTTTACCAATATTTCGATACTATTTCATGTAGTATTACGATATGTGATTTGGCCTTCAAATCTCAGAATTTCGCATAATATTGCATTTTAAGCAAGTTTTCCTCCATTTTGTTTCGTACGAAAAATCATCGAATTTAGCAATATTTTGACGTTTATCATCCCCTTTTCCTTTATGTGATTTAAACAAAATATCATCGAATTAGGCAATATTTTGCCGTTTTCCACGTTTTTGTGAATTTTCAGTCTATGGGTATTAATTCATATATATATACGATAAAAGTGATGCAAACACATAATTGATTAGATGATAACCTTAAATACTTCATTTTCAATCATCTATTTGTTTCTCGTTAAAACACTGAGGTAGATATTGAAAAGGGGAGAAGTTCGGTTTTTATTGCATATATCGACGTTTCAGCCGGATTAGAGCGGTTTTACGTGTACATCTTCCCTCAGTAATATAAACGGAAAATCAAGAACATTTTAGTCAATTCTAATGAAAAAACATTGTTTTTTTATCATTTGTATTGGAAACAACATTGTCATATGTCTTTTCTTGGATCTAAATAATACGAAACCTCGCTCAATGATTTGAAGTTAAAATCCTCAAATTTGGTAAAATAGTGACTGTTTCACGTTAATCATGTAGTTTGATATTACGTAAATATATTCATTTTTACCAATATTTCGATACTATTTCATGTAGTATCACGATACTTGATTTGGCCTTCAAATCTCAGAATTTCGCATAATATTGCAATTTAAGCAAGTTTTCTTGCATTTTGTTTCGTACGAAAAATCATCGAATTTAGCAATATTTTGACGTTTATCATCCCTTTTTCCTTTATGTGATTTAAACAAAATATCATCGAATTAGGCAATATTTTGCCGTTTTCCACGTTTTTGTGAATTTTCAGTCTATGGGTATTAATTCATATATATATACGATAAAAGTGATGCAAACACATAATTGATTAGATGATAACCTTAAATACTTCATTTTCAATCATCTATTTGTTTCTCGTTAAAATACTGAGCAAGATATTGAAAAGGGGAGAAGTTCGGTTTTTATTGCATATATCGACGTTTCAGCCGGATTAGAGCGGTTTTACGTGTACATCTTCCCTCGGTAATATAAACGGAAAATCAAGAACATTTTAGTTATATCTAATGAAAACACATAAAACACGTTTTTTTTATCATTTGTATTGGAAACAACATTGTCATATGTCTTTTCTTGGATCTAAATAATACGAAACCTTGCTCAATTATTTGAAGTTAAAATCCTCAAATTTGGTAAAATAGTGACTTTTTCACGTTAATCATGTAGTTTGATATTACGTAAATATATTCATTTTTACCAATATTTCGATACTATTTCATGTAGTATTACGATATGTAATTTGGCCTTGAAATCTCAGAATTTCGCATAATATTGCATTTTAAGCAAGTTTTCTTTCATTTTGTTTAGTACGCAAAATCATCGAATTTAGCAATATTTTGACGTTTATCATCCCCTTCTCCTTTATGTGATTTAAACAAAATATCTTCGAATTAGGCAATATTTTGCCGTTTTTCCACGTTTTTGTGAATTTTCAGTTTATGGGTATTAATTCATTATATATACGAAAAAAATGATGCAAACACATAATTGATTAGATAATAATCTTAAATACTTCATTTTCAATCATCTATTTGTTTCTCGTTAAAATACTGAGTAAGATATTGAAAGGGGGAGAAGTTCGGTTTTTATTGCATATATCGACGTTTCAGCCGGATTAGAGCGGTTTTACGTGTACATCTTCCCTCCGTAATATAAACGAAAAATCAAGAACATTTTAGTTATATCTAATGAAAACACATTGTTTTTTATCATTTGTATTGGAAACAACATTGTCATATGTCTTTTCTTGGATCGAAATAATACGAAACCTCGCTCAATGATTTGAAGTTAAAATCCTCAAACATGGTAAAATAGTGACTTTTTCACGTTAATCACGTAGTTTGATATTACGTAAATATACTCATTTTTACCAATATTTCGATACTATTTCATGTAGTATTACGATATGTGATTTGGCCTTCAAATCTCAGAATTTCGCATAATATTGCATTTTAAGCAAGTTTTCTTCCATTTTGTTTCGTACGAAAAATCATCGAATTTAGCAATATTTTGACGTTTATCATCCCCTTTTCCTTTATGTGATTTAAACAAAATATCATCGAATTAGGCAATATTTTGCCGTTTTCCACGTTTTTGTGAATTTTCAGTCTATGGGTATTAATTCATATATATACGATAAAAGTGATGCAAACACATAATTGATTAGATGATAACCTTAAATACTTCATTTTCAATCATCTATTTGTTTCTCGTTAAAATACTGAGTAAGATATTGAAAGGGGGAGAAGTTCGGTTTTTATTGCATATATCGACGTTTCAGCCGGATTAGAGCGGTTTTACGTGTACATCTTCCCTCCGTAATATAAACTAAAAATCAAGAACATTTTAGTTAATTCTAATGAAAACACATTGTTTTTTATAATTTGTATTGGAAACAACATTGTCATTTCTTGGATCGAAATAATACGAAACCTCGCTCAATGATTTGAAGTTAAAATCCTCAAACATGGTAAAATAGTGACTTTTTCACGTTAATCACGTAGTTTGATATTACGTAAATATACTCATTTTTACCAATATTTTGATACTATTTCATGTAGTATTACGATATGTGATTTGGCCTTCAAATCTCAGAATTTCGCATAATATTGCATTTTAAGCAAGTTTTCTTGCATTTTGTTTCGTACGAAAAATCATCGAATTTAGCAATATTTTGACGTTTATCATCCCCTTTTCCATTATGTGATTTAAACAAAATATCGTCGAATTAGGCAATATTTTGCCGTTTTTCCACGTTTTTGTGAATTTTCAGTTTATGGGTTTTAATTCATTATATATACGATAAAAATGATGCAAACACATAATTGATTAGATGATAACCTTAAATACTTCATTTTCAATCATCTATTTGTTTCTCGTTAAAATACTGAGCAAGATATTGAAAAGGGGAGAAGTTCGGTTTTTATTGCATATATCGACGTTTCAGCCGGATTAGAGCGGTTTTACGTGTACATCTTCCCTCGGTAATATAAACGGAAAATCAAGAACATTTTAGTTAATTCTAATGAAAACACATTGTTTTTTATAATTTGTATTGGAAACAACATTGTCATATGTCTTTTCTTGGATCGAAATAATACGAAACCTCGCTCAATGATTTGAAGTTAAAATCCTCAAACATGGTAAAATAGTGACTTTTTCACGTTAATCACGTAGTTTGATATTACGTAATTATACTCATTTTTACCAATATTTTGATACTATTTCATGTAGTATTACGATATGTGATTTGGCCTTCAAATCTCAGAATTTCGCATAATATTGCATTTTAAGCAAGTTTTCTTGCATTTTGTTTCGTACGAAAAATCATCGAATTTAGCAATATTTTGACGTTTATCATCCCCTTTTCCATTATGTGATTTAAACAAAATATCGTCGAATTAGGCAATATTTTGCCGTTTTTCCACGTTTTTGTGAATTTTCAGTTTATGGGTTTTAATTCATTATATATACGATAAAAATGATGCAAACACATAATTGATTAGATGATAACCTTAAATACTTCATTTTCAATCATCTATTTGTTTCTCGTTAAAATACTGAGCAAGATATTGAAAAGGGGAGAAGTTCGGTTTTTATTGCATATATCGACGTTTCAGCCGGATTAGAGCGGTTTTACGTGTACATCTTCCCTCGGTAATATAAACGGAAAATCAAGAACATTTTAGTTATATCTAATGAAAACACATAAAACACGTTTTTTTTATCATTTGTATTGGAAACAACATTGTCATATGTCTTTTCTTGGATCTAAATAATACGAAACCTTGCTCAATTATTTGGAGTTAAAATCCTCAAATTTGGTAAAATAGTGACTTTTTCACGTTAATCATGTAGTTTGATATTACGTAAATATATTCATTTTTACCAATATTTCGATACTATTTCATGTAGTATTACGATATGTGATTTGGCCTTGAAATCTCAGAATTTCGCATAATATTGCATTTTAAGCAAGTTTTCTTTCATTTTGTTTAGTACGCAAAATCATCGAATTTAGCAATATTTTGACGTTTATCATCCCCTTCTCCTTTATGTGATTTAAACAAAATATCTTCGAATTAGGCAATATTTTGCCGTTTTTCCACGTTTTTGTGAATTTTCAGTTTATGGGTATTAATTCATTATATATACGAAAAAAATGATGCAAACACATAATTGATTAGATAATAACCTTAAATACTTCATTTTCAATCATCTATTTGTTTCTCGTTAAAATACTGAGTAAGATATTGAAAGGGGGAGAAGTTCGGTTTTTATTGCATATATCGACGTTTCAGCCGGATTAGAGCGGTTTTACGTGTACATCTTCCCTCCGTAATATAAACGAAAAATCAAGAACATTTTAGTTAATTCTAATGAAAACACATTGTTTTTTATCATTTGTATTGGAAACAACATTGTCATATGTCTTTTCTTGGATCGAAATAATACGAAACCTCGCTCAATGATTTGAAGTTAAAATCCTCAAACATGGTAAAATAGTGATTTTTTCACGTTAATCACGTAGTTTGATATTACGTAAATATACTCATTTTTACCAATATTTCGATACTATTTCATGTAGTATTACGATATGTGATTTGGCCTTCAAATCTCAGAATTTCGCATAATATTGCATTTTAAGCAAGTTTTCTTCCATTTTGTTTCGTACGAAAAATCATCGAATTTAGCAATATTTTGACGTTTATCATCCCCTTTTCCTTTATGTGATTTAAACAAAATATCATCGAATTAGGCAATATTTTGCCGTTTTCCACGTTTTTGTGAATTTTTAGTCTATGGGTATTAATTCATATATATACGGGAAAAGTGATGCAAACACATAATTGATTAGATGATAACCTTAAATACTTCATTTTCAATCATCTATTTGTTTCTCGTTAAAATACTGAGTAAGATATTGAAAGGGGGAGAAGTTCGGTTTTTATTGCATATATCGACGTTTCAGCCGGATTAGAGCGGTTTTACGTGTACATCTTCCCTCCGTAATATAAACTAAAAATCAAGAACATTTTAGTTAATTCTAATGAAAACACATTGTTTTTTATCATTTGTATTGGAAACAACATTGTCATATGTCTTTTCTTGGATCGAAATAATACGAAACCTCGCTCAATGATTTGAAGTTAAAATCCTCAAACATGGTAAAATAGTGACTTTTTCACGTTAATCACGTAGTTTGATATTACGTAAATATACTCATTTTTACCAATATTTTGATACTATTTCATGTAGTATTACGATATGTGATTTGGCCTTCAAATCTCAGAATTTCGCATAATATTGCATTTTAAGCAAGTTTTCTTGCATTTTGTTTCGTACGAAAAATCATCGAATTTAGCAATATTTTGACGTTTATCATCCCCTTTTCCTTTATGTGATTTAAACAAAATATCGTCGAATTAGGCAATATTTTGCCGTTTTTCCACGTTTTTGTGAATTTTCAGTTTATGGGTTTTAATTCATTATATATACGATAAAAATGATGCAAACACATAATTGATTAGATAATAACCTTAAATACTTCATTTTCAATCATCTATTTGTTTCTCGTTAAAATACTGAGTAAGATATTGAAAGGGGGAGAAGTTCGGTTTTTATTGCATATATCGACGTTTCAGCCGGATTAGAGTGGTTTTACGTGTACATTTTCCCTCCGTAATATAAACGGAAAATCAAGAACATTTTAGTTAATTCTAATGAAAACACATTGTTTTTTTATCATTTGTATTGGAAACAACATTGTCATATGTCTTTTCTTGGATCTAAATAATACGAAACCTCGCTCAATGATTTGAAGTTAAAATCCACAAACATGGTAAAATAGTGACTTTTTCATGTTAATCATGTAGTTTGATATTACGTAAATATACTCATTTTTACCAATATTTCGATACTATTTCATGTAGTATTACGATATGTGATTTGGCCTTCAAATCTCAGAATTTCGCATAATATTGCATTTTAAGCAAGTTTTCCTCCATTTTGTTTCGTACGAAAAATCATCGAATTTAGCAATATTTTGACGTTTATCATCCCCTTTTCCTTTATGTGATTTAAACAAAATATCATCGAATTAGGCAATATTTTGCCGTTTTCCACGTTTTTGTGAATTTTCAGTCTATGGGTATTAATTCATATATATATACGATAAAAGTGATGCAAACACATAATTGATTAGATGATAACCTTAAATACTTCATTTTCAATCATCTATTTGTTTCTCGTTAAAACACTGAGGTAGATATTGAAAAGGGGAGAAGTTCGGTTTTTATTGCATATATCGACGTTTCAGCCGGATTAGAGCGGTTTTACGTGTACATCTTCCCTCAGTAATATAAACGGAAAATCAAGAACATTTTAGTCAATTCTAATGAAAAAACATTGTTTTTTTATCATTTGTATTGGAAACAACATTGTCATATGTCTTTTCTTGGATCTAAATAATACGAAACCTCGCTCAATGATTTGAAGTTAAAATCCTCAAATATGGTAAAATAGTGACTTATTTACACGTTAATCATGTAGTTTGATATTACGTAAATATATTCATTTTTACCAATATTTCGATACTATTTCATGTAGTATCACGATACTTGATTTGGCCTTCAAATCTCAGAATTTCGCATAATATTGCAATTTAAGCAAGTTTTCTTGCATTTTGTTTCGTACGAAAAATCATCGAATTTAGCAATATTTTGACGTTTATCATCCCTTTTTCCTTTATGTGATTTAAACAAAATATCATCGAATTAGGCAATATTTTGCCGTTTTCCACGTTTTTGTGAATTTTCAGTCTATGGGTATTAATTCATATATATATACGATAAAAGTGATGCAAACACATAATTGATTAGATGATAACCTTAAATACTTCATTTTCAATCATCTATTTGTTTCTCGTTAAAATACTGAACAAGATATTGAAAAGGGGAGAAGTTCGGTTTTTATTGCATATATCGACGTTTCAGCCGGATTAGAGCGGTTTTACGTGTACATCTTCCCTCGGTAATATAAACGGAAAATCAAGAACATTTTAGTTATATCTAATGAAAACACATAAAACACGTTTTTTTTATCATTTGTATTGGAAACAACATTGTCATATGTCTTTTCTTGGATCTAAATAATACGAAACCTTGCTCAATTATTTGAAGTTAAAATCCTCAAATTTGGTAAAATAGTGACTTTTTCACGTTAATCATGTAGTTTGATATTACGTAAATATATTCATTTTTACCAATATTTCGATACTATTTCATGTAGTATTACGATATGTGATTTGGCCTTGAAATCTCAGAATTTCGCATAATATTGCATTTTAAGCAAGTTTTCTTTCATTTTGTTTAGTACGCAAAATCATCGAATTTAGCAATATTTTGACGTTTATCATCCCCTTCTCCTTTATGTGATTTAAACAAAATATCGTCGAATTAGGCAATATTTTGCCGTTTTTCCACGTTTTTGTGAATTTTCAGTTTATGGGTTTTAATTCATTATATATACGATAAAAATGATGCAAACACATAATTGATTAGATAGTAACCTTAAATACTTCATTTTCAATCATCTATTTGTTTCTCGTTAAAATACTGAGTAAGATATTGAAAGGGGGAGAAGTTCGGTTTTTATTGCATATATCGACGTTTCAGCCGGATTAGAGTGGTTTTACGTGTACATTTTCCCTCCGTAATATAAACGGAAAATCAAGAACATTTTAGTTAATTCTAATGAAAACACATTGTTTTTTTATCATTTGTATTGGAAACAACATTGTCATATGTCTTTTCTTGGATCTAAATAATACGAAACCTCGCTCAATGATTTGAAGTTAAAATCCACAAACATGGTAAAATAGTGACTTTTTCATGTTAATCATGTAGTTTGATATTACGTAAATATACTCATTTTTACCAATATTTCGATACTATTTCATGTAGTATTACGATATGTGATTTGGCCTTCAAATCTCAGAATTTCGCATAATATTGCATTTTAAGCAAGTTTTCCTCCATTTTGTTTCGTACGAAAAATCATCGAATTTAGCAATATTTTGACGTTTATCATCCCCTTTTCCTTTATGTGATTTAAACAAAATATCATCGAATTAGGCAATATTTTGCCGTTTTCCACGTTTTTGTGAATTTTCAGTCTATGGGTATTAATTCATATATATATACGATAAAAGTGATGCAAACACATAATTGATTAGATGATAACCTTAAATACTTCATTTTCAATCATCTATTTGTTTCTCGTTAAAACACTGAGGTAGATATTGAAAAGGGGAGAAGTTCGGTTTTTATTGCATATATCGACGTTTCAGCCGGATTAGAGCGGTTTTACGTGTACATCTTCCCTCAGTAATATAAACGGAAAATCAAGAACATTTTAGTCAATTCTAATGAAAAAACATTGTTTTTTTATCATTTGTATTGGAAACAACATTGTCATATGTCTTTTCTTGGATCTAAATAATACGAAACCTCGCTCAATGATTTGAAGTTAAAATCCTCAAATTTGGTAAAATAGTGACTGTTTCACGTTAATCATGTAGTTTGATATTACGTAAATATATTCATTTTACCAATATTTCGATACTATTTCATGTAGTATCACGATACTTGATTTGGCCTTCAAATCTCAGAATTTCGCATAATATTGCAATTTAAGCAAGTTTTCTTGCATTTTGTTTCGTACGAAAAATCATCGAATTTAGCAATATTTTGACGTTTATCATCCCTTTTTCCTTTATGTGATTTAAACAAAATATCATCGAATTAGGCAATATTTTGCCGTTTTCCACGTTTTTGTGAATTTTCAGTCTATGGGTATTAATTCATATATATATACGATAAAAGTGATGCAAACACATAATTGATTAGATGATAACCTTAAATACTTCATTTTCAATCATCTATTTGTTTCTCGTTAAAATACTGAGCAAGATATTGAAAAGGGGAGAAGTTCGGTTTTTATTGCATATATCGACGTTTCAGCCGGATTAGAGCGGTTTTACGTGTACATCTTCCCTCGGTAATATAAACGGAAAATCAAGAACATTTTAGTTATATCTAATGAAAACACATAAAACACGTTTTTTTTATCATTTGTATTGGAAACAACATTGTCATATGTCTTTTCTTGGATCGAAATAATACGAAACCTCGCTCAATGATTTGAAGTTAAAATCCTCAAACATGGTAAAATAGTGACTTTTTCACGTTAATCACGTAGTTTGATATTACGTAAATATACTCATTTTTACCAATATTTCGATACTATTTCATGTAGTATTACGATATGTGATTTGGCCTTCAAATCTCAGAATTTCGAGTAATATTGCATTTTAAGCAAGTTTTCTTCCATTTTGTTTCGTACGAAAAATCATCGAATTTAGCAATATTTTGACGTTTATCATCCCCTTTTCCTTTATGTGATTTGAACAAAATATCATCGAATTAGGCAATATTTTGCCGTTTTCCACGTTTTTGTGAATTTTCAGTCTATGGGTATTAATTCATATATATACGATAAAAGTGATGCAAACACATAATTGATTAGATGATAACCTTAAATACTTCATTTTCAATCATCTATTTGTTTCTCGTTAAAATACTGAGTAAGATATTGAAAGGGGGAGAAGTTCGGTTTTTATTGCATATATCGACGTTTCAGCCGGATTAGAGCGGTTTTACGTGTACATCTTCCCTCCGTAATATAAACTAAAAATCAAGAACATTTTAGTTAATTCTAATGAAAACACATTGTTTTTTATAATTTGTATTGGAAACAACATTGTCATTTCTTGGATCGAAATAATACGAAACCTCGCTCAATGATTTGAAGTTAAAATCCTCAAACATGGTAAAATAGTGACTTTTTCACGTTAATCACGTAGTTTGATATTACGTAATTATACTCATTTTTACCAATATTTTGATACTATTTCATGTAGTATTACGATATGTGATTTGGCCTTCAAATCTCAGAATTTCGCATAATATTGCATTTTAAGCAAGTTTTCTTGCATTTTGTTTCGTACGAAAAATCATCGAATTTAGCAATATTTTGACGTTTATCATCCCCTTTTCCATTATGTGATTTAAACAAAATATCGTCGAATTAGGCAATATTTTGCCGTTTTTCCACGTTTTTGTGAATTTTCAGTTTATGGGTTTTAATTCATTATATATACGATAAAAATGATGCAAACACATAATTGATTAGATGATAACCTTAAATACTTCATTTTCAATCATCTATTTGTTTCTCGTTAAAATACTGAGCAAGATATTGAAAAGGGGAGAAGTTCGGTTTTTATTGCATATATCGACGTTTCAGCCGGATTAGAGCGGTTTTACGTGTACATCTTCCCTCGGTAATATAAACGGAAAATCAAGAACATTTTAGTTATATCTAATGAAAACACATAAAACACGTTTTTTTTATCATTTGTATTGGAAACAACATTGTCATATGTCTTTTCTTGGATCTAAATAATACGAAACCTTGCTCAATTATTTGGAGTTAAAATCCTCAAATTTGGTAAAATAGTGACTTTTTCACGTTAATCATGTAGTTTGATATTACGTAAATATATTCATTTTTACCAATATTTCGATACTATTTCATGTAGTATTACGATATGTGATTTGGCCTTGAAATCTCAGAATTTCGCATAATATTGCATTTTAAGCAAGTTTTCTTTCATTTTGTTTAGTACGCAAAATCATCGAATTTAGCAATATTTTGACGTTTATCATCCCCTTCTCCTTTATGTGATTTAAACAAAATATCTTCGAATTAGGCAATATTTTGCCGTTTTTCCACGTTTTTGTGAATTTTCAGTTTATGGGTATTAATTCATTATATATACGAAAAAAATGATGCAAACACATAATTGATTAGATAATAACCTTAAATACTTCATTTTCAATCATCTATTTGTTTCTCGTTAAAATACTGAGTAAGATATTGAAAGGGGGAGAAGTTCGGTTTTTATTGCATATATCGACGTTTCAGCCGGATTAGAGCGGTTTTACGTGTACATCTTCCCTCCGTAATATAAACGAAAAATCAAGAACATTTTAGTTAATTCTAATGAAAACACATTGTTTTTTATCATTTGTATTGGAAACAACATTGTCATATGTCTTTTCTTGGATCGAAATAATACGAAACCTCGCTCAATGATTTGAAGTTAAAATCCTCAAACATGGTAAAATAGTGATTTTTCACGTTAATCACGTAGTTTGATATTACGTAAATATACTCATTTTTACCAATATTTCGATACTATTTCATGTAGTATTACGATATGTGATTTGGCCTTCAAATCTCAGAATTTCGCATAATATTGCATTTTAAGCAAGTTTTCTTCCATTTTGTTTCGTACGAAAAATCATCGAATTTAGCAATATTTTGACGTTTATCATCCCCTTTTCCTTTATGTGATTTAAACAAAATATCATCGAATTAGGCAATATTTTGCCGTTTTCCACGTTTTTGTGAATTTTTAGTCTATGGGTATTAATTCATATATATACGGGAAAAGTGATGCAAACACATAATTGATTAGATGATAACCTTAAATACTTCATTTTCAATCATCTATTTGTTTCTCGTTAAAATACTGAGTAAGATATTGAAAGGGGGAGAAGTTCGGTTTTTATTGCATATATCGACGTTTCAGCCGGATTAGAGCGGTTTTACGTGTACATCTTCCCTCCGTAATATAAACTAAAAATCAAGAACATTTTAGTTAATTCTAATGAAAACACATTGTTTTTTATCATTTGTATTGGAAACAACATTGTCATATGTCTTTTCTTGGATCGAAATAATACGAAACCTCGCTCAATGATTTGAAGTTAAAATCCTCAAACATGGTAAAATAGTGACTTTTTCACGTTAATCACGTAGTTTGATATTACGTAAATATACTCATTTTTACCAATATTTTGATACTATTTCATGTAGTATTACGATATGTGATTTGGCCTTCAAATCTCAGAATTTCGCATAATATTGCATTTTAAGCAAGTTTTCTTCCATTTTGTTTCGTACGAAAAATCATCGAATTTAGCAATATTTTGACGTTTATCATCCCCTTTTCCTTTATGTGATTTAAACAAAATATCATCGAATTAGGCAATATTTTGCCGTTTTCCACGTTTTTGTGAATTTTCAGTCTATGGGTATTAATTCATATACATACGATAAAAGTGATGCAAACACATAATTGATTAGATGATAACCTTAAATACTTCATTTTCAATCATCTATTTGTTTCTCGTTAAAATACTGAGTAAGATATTGAAAGGGGGAGAAGTTCGGTTTTTATTGCATATATCGACGTTTCAGCCGGATTAGAGCGGTTTTACGTGTACATCTTCCCTCCGTAATATAAACTAAAAATCAAGAACATTTTAGTTAATTCTAATGAAAATACATTGTTTTTTTTATCATTTGTATTGGAAACAACATTGTCATATGTCTTTTCTTGGATCTAAATAATACGAAACCTCGCTCAATGATTTGAAGTTAAAATCCTCAAATATGGTAAAATAGTGACTTTTTTACACGTTAATCATGAGTTTGATATTACGTAAATATATTCATTTTTACCAATATTTCGATACTATTTCATGTAGTATTACGATATGTGATTTGGCCTTCAAATCTCAGAATTTCGCATAATATTGCATTTTAAGCAAGTTTTCTTGCATTTTGTTTCGTACGAAAAATCATCGAATTTAGCAATATTTTGACGTTTATCATCCCCTTTTCCTTGATGTGATTTAAACAAAATATCATCGAATTAGGCAATATTTTGCCGTTTTCCACGTTTTTGTGAATTTTCAGCCTATTGGTATTAATTCATATATATACGATAAAATGATGCAAACACATAATTGATTAGATGATTACCTTAAATACTTCATTTTCAATCATCTATTTGTTTCTCGTTAAAATACTGAGTAAGATATTGAAAAGGGGAGAAATTCGGTTTTTATTGCATATATCGACGTTTCAGCCGGATTAGAGCGGTTTTACGTGTACATTTTCCCTCCGTAATATAAACGGAAAATCAGGAACATTTTAGTTAATTCTAATGAAAACACATTGTTTTTTTATCATTTGTATTGGAAACAACATTGTCATATGTCTTTTCTTGGATCTAAATAATACGAAACCTCGCTCAATGATTTGAAGTTAAAATCCTCAAATTTGGTAAAATAGTGACGTTTTCATGTTAATCATGTAGTTTGATATTACTTAAATATACTCATTTTTACCAATATTTCGATACTATTTCATGTAGTATTACGATATGTGATTTGGCCTTCAAATCACAGAATTTCGCATAATATTGCATTTTAAGCAAGTTTTCTTGCATTTTGTTTCGTACGAAAAATCATCGAATTTAGCAATATTTTGACGTTTATCATCCCCTTTTCCTTTATGTGATTTAAACAAAATATCATCGAATTAGGCACTATTTTGCCGTTTTCCACGTTTTTGTGAATTTTCAGTCTATGGGTATTAATTCATATATATATACGATAAAAGTGATGCAAACACATAATTGATTAGATGATAACCTTAAATACTTCATTTTCAATCATCTATTTGTTTCTCGTTAAAACACTGAGGAAGATATTGAAAAGGGGAGAAGTTCGGTTTTTATTGCATATATCGACGTTTCAGCCGGATTAGAGCGGTTTTACGTGTACATCTTCCCTCCGTAATATAAACTAAACATCAAGAACATTTTAGTTAATTCTAATGAAAAAACATTGTTTTTTTATCATTTGTATTGGAAACAACATTGTCATATGTCTTTTCTTGGATCTAAATAATACGAAACCTCGCTCAATGATTTGAAGTTAAAATCCTCAAATTTGGTAAAATAGTGACTTTTTCACGTTAATCATGTAGTTTGATATTACGTAAATATATTCATTTTTACCAATATTTCGATACTATTTCATGTAGTATCACGATACTTGATTTGGCCTTCAAATCTCAGAATTTCGCATAATATTGCAATTTAAGCAAGTTTTCTTGCATTTTGTTTCGTACGAAAAATCATCGAATTTAGCAATATTTTGACGTTTATCATCCCCTTTTCCTTTATGTGATTTAAACAAAATATCATCGAATTAGGCAATATTTTGCCGTTTTCCACGTTTTTGTGAATTTTCAGTCTATGGGTATTAATTCATATATATACGATAAAAATGATGCAAACACATAATTGATTAGATGATAACCTTAAATACTTCATTTTCAATCATCTATTTGTTTCTCGTTAAAATACTGAGCAAGATATTGAAAAGGGGAGAAGTTCGGTTTTTATTGCATATATCGACGTTTCAGCCGGATTAGAGCGGTTTTAGGTGTACATCTTCCCTCGGTAATATAAACGGAAAATCAAGAACATTTTAGTTAATTCTAATGAAAACACATAAAACACGTTTTTTTTATCATTTGTATTGGAAACAACATTGTCATATGTCTTTTCTTGGATCTAAATAATACGAAACCTTGCTCAATTATTTGATGTTAAAATCCTCAAATTTGGTAAAATAGTGACTTTTTCACGTTAATCATGTAGTTTGATATTACGTAAATATATTCATTTTTACCAATATTTCGATACTATTTCATGTAGTATTACGATATGTGATTTGGCCTTGAAATCTCAGAATTTCGCATAATAATGCATTTTAAGCAAGTTTTCTTTCATTTTGTTTAGTACGCAAAATCATCGAATTTAGCAATATTTTGACGTTTATCATCCCCTTCTCCTTTATGTGATTTAAACAAAATATCTTCGAATTAGGCAATATTTTGCCGTTTTTCCACGTTTTTATGAATTTTCAGTTTATGGGTAATAATTCATTATATATACGAAAAAAATGATGCAAACACATAATTGATTAGATAATAACCTTAAATACTTCATTTTCAATCATCTATTTGTTTCTCGTTAAAATACTGAGTAAGATATTGAAAGGGGGAGAAGTTCGGTTTTTATTGCATATATCGACGTTTCAGCCGGATTAGAGCGGTTTTACGTGTACATCTTCCCTCCGTAATATAAACGAAAAATCAAGAACATTTTAGTTAATTCTAATGAAAACACATTGTTTTTTATCATTTGTATTGGAAACAACATTGTCAT
Source organism: Procambarus clarkii (assembly GCF_040958095.1). Taxonomy (NCBI): domain Eukaryota; kingdom Metazoa; phylum Arthropoda; class Malacostraca; order Decapoda; family Cambaridae; genus Procambarus; species Procambarus clarkii. Next base: position 168,967 of record NW_027189308.1, on the reverse strand, counting down.
ATGTCTTTTCTTGGATCGAAATAATACGAAACCTCGCTCAATTATTTGAAGTTAAAATCCTCAAACATGGTAAAATAGTGACTTTTTCACGTTAATCACGTAGTTTGATATTACGTAAATATACTCATTTTTACCAATATTTCGATACTATTTCATGTAGTATTACGATATGTGATTTGGCCTTCAAATCTCAGAATTTCGCATAATATTGCATTTTAAGCAAGTTTTCTTCCATTTTGTTTCGTACGAAAAATCATCGAATTTAGCAATATTTTGACGTTTATCATCCCCTTTTCCTTTATGTGATTTAAACAAAATATCATCGAATTAGGCAATATTTTGCCGTTTTCGACGTTTTTGTGAATTTTCAGTCTATTGGTATTAATTCATATATATACGATAAAAGTGATGCAAACACATAATTGATTAGATGATAACCTTAAATACTTCATTTTCAATCATCTACTTTTTTCTCGTTAAAATACTGAGTAAGATATTGAAAAGGGGAAAAGTTCGGTTTTTATTGCATATAGCGACGTTTCAGCCGGATTAGAGCGGTTTTACGTGTACATCTTTTCTCAGTAATATAAACGGAAAATCAAGAACATTTTAGTCAATTCTAATGAAAAAACATTGTTTTTTTATCCTCTGTATTGGAAACAACATTGTCATATGTCTTTTCTTGGATCTAAATAATACGAAACCTCGCTCAATGATTTGAAGTTAAAATCCTCAAATTTGGTAAAATAGTGACTTTTTTACACGTTAATCATGAGTTTGATATTACGTAAATATATTCATTTTTACCAATATTTCGATACTATTTCATGTAGTATTACGATATGTGATTTGGCCTTCAAATCTCAGAATTTCGCATAATATTGCATTTTAAGCAAGTTTTCTTGCATTTTGTTTCGTACGAAAAATCATCGAATTTAGCAATATTTTGACGTTTATCATCCCCTTTTCCTTGATGTGATTTAAACAAAATATCATCGAATTAGGCAATATTTTGCCGTTTTCGACGTTTTTGTGAATTTTCAGTCTATTGGTATTAATTCATATATATACGATAAAAATGATGCAAACACATAATTGATTAGATGATAACCTTAAATACTTCATTTTCAATCATCTACTTTTTTCTCGTTAAAATACTGAGTAAGATATTGAAAAGGGGAAAAGTTCGGTTTTTATTGCATATAGCGACGTTTCAGCCGGATTAGAGCGGTTTTACGTGTACATCTTTTCTCAGTAATATAAACGGAAAATCAAGAACATTTTAGTCAATTCTAATGAAAAAACATTGTTTTTTTATCCTTTGTATTAGAAACAACATTGTCATATGTCTTTTCTTGGATCTAAATAATACGAAACCTCGCTCAATGATTTGAAGTTAAAATCCACAAACATTGTAAAATAGTGACTTTTTCATGATAATTATGTAGTTTGATATTACGTAAATATACTCATTTTTACCAATATTTCGATACTATTTCATGTAGTATTACGATATGTGATTTGGCCTTCAAATCTCAGAATTTCGCCTAATATTGCATTTTAAGCAAGTTTTCTTGCATTTTGTTTCGCACGAAAAATCATCGAATTTAGCAATATTTTGACGTTTATCATCCCCTTTTCCTTTATGTGATTTAAACAAAATATCATCGAATTAGGCACTATTTTGCCGTTTTCCACGTTTTTGTGAATTTTCAGTCTATGGGTATTAATTCATATATATATACGATAAAATTGATGCAAACACATAATTGATTAGATGATAACCTTAAATACTTCATTTTCAATCATCTATTTGTTTCTCGTTAAAACACTGAGGAAGATATTGAAAAGGGGAGAAGTTCGGTTTTTATTGCATATATCGACGTTTCAGCCGGATTAGAGCGGTTTTACGTGTACATCTTCCCTCCGTAATATAAACTAAACATCAAGAACATTTTAGTTAATTCTAATGAAAATACATTGTTTTTTTATCATTTGTATTGGAAACAACATTGTCATATGTCTTTTCTTGGATCTAAATAATACGAAACCTCGCTCAATGATTTGAAGTTAAAATCCTCAAATATGGTAAAATAGTGACTTTTTTACACGTTAATCATGTAGTTTGATATTACGTAAATATATTCATTTTTACCAATATTTTGATACTATTTCATGTAGTATTACGATATGTGATTTGGCCTTCAAATCTCAGAATTTCGCATAATATTGCATTTTAAGCAAGTTTTCTTGCATTTTGTTTCGTACGAAAAATCATCGAATTTAGCAATATTTTGACGTTTATCATCCCCTTTTCCTTTATGTGATTTAAACAAAATATCGTCGAATTAGGCAATATTTTGCCGTTTTTCCACGTTTTTGTGAATTTTCAGTTTATGGGTATTAATTCATTATATATACGATAAAAATGATGCAAACACATAATTGATTAGATAATAACCTTAAATACTTCATTTTCAATCATCTATTTGTTTCTCGTTAAAATACTGAGTAAGATATTGAAAGGGGGAGAAGTTCGGTTTTTATTGCATATATCGACGTTTCAGCCGGATTAGAGTGGTTTTACGTGTACATTTTCCCTCCGTAATATAAACGGAAAATCAAGAACATTTTAGTTAATTCTAATGAAAAAACATTGTTTTTTTATCATTTGTATTGGAAACAACATTGTCATATGTCTTTTCTTGGATCTAAATAATACGAAACCTCGCTCAATGATTTGAAGTTAAAATCCACAAACATGGTAAAATAGTGACTTTTTCATGTTAATCATGTAGTTTGATATTACGTAAATATACTCATTTTTACCAATATTTCGATACTATTTCATGTAGTATTACGATATGTGATTTGGCCTTCAAATCTCAGAATTTCGCATAATATTGCATTTTAAGCAAGTTTTCCTGCATTTTGTTTCGTACGAAAAATCATCGAATTTAGCAATATTTTGACGTTTATCATCCCCTTTTCCTTTATGTGATTTAAACAAAATATCATCGAATTAGGCAATATTTTTCCGTTTTCCACGTTTTTGTGAATTTTCAGTCTATGGGTATTAATTCATATATATATACGATAAAAGTGATGCAAACACATAATTGATTAGATGATAACCTTAAATACTTCATTTTCAATCATATATTTGTTTCTCGTTAAAACACTGAGGTAGATATTGAAAAGGGGAGAAGTTCGGTTTTTATTGCATATATCGACGTTTCAGCCGGATTAGAGCGGTTTTACGTGTACATCTTCCCTCAGTAATATAAACGGAAAATCAAGAACATTTTAGTCAATTCTAATGAAAAAACATTGTTTTTTTATCATTTGTATTGGAAACAACATTGTCATATGTCTTTTCTTGGATCTAAATAATACGAAACCTCGCTCAATGATTTGAAGTTAAAATCCTCAAATTTGGTAAAATAGTGACTTTTTCACGTTAATCATGTAGTTTGATGTTACGTAAATATATTCATTTTTACCAATATTTCGATACTATTTCATGTAGTATCACGATACTTGATTTGGCCTTCAAATCTCAGAATTTCGCATAATATTGCAATTTAAGCAAGTTTTCTTGCATTTTGTTTCGTACGAAAAATCATCGAATTTAGCAATATTTTGACGTTTATCATCCCCTTTTCCTTTTTGTGATTTAAACAAAATATCATCGAATTAGGCAATATTTTGCCGTTTTCCACGTTTTTGTGAATTTTCAGTCTATGGGTATTAATTCATATATATACGATAAAAATGATGCAAACACATAATTGATTAGATGATAACCTTAAATACTTCATTTTCAATCATCTATTTGTTTCTCGTTAAAATACTGAGCAAGATATTGAAAAGGGGAGAAGTACGGTTTTTATTGCATATATCGACGTTTCAGCCGGATTAGAGCGGTTTTACGTGTACATCTTCCCTCGGTAATATAAACGGAAAATCAAGAACATTTTAGTTAATTCTAATGAAAACACATAAAACACGTTTTTTTTTATCATTTGTATTGGAAACAACATTGTCATATGTCTTTTCTTGGATCTAAATAATACGAAACCTTGCTCAATTATTTGAAGTTAAAATCCTCAAATTTGGTAAAATAGTGACTTTTTCACGTTAATCATGTAGTTTGATATTACGTAAATATATTCATTTTTACCAATATTTCGATACTATTTCATGTAGTATTACGATATGTGATTTGGCCTTGAAATCTCAGAATTTCGCATAATATTGCATTTTAAGCAAGTTTTCTTTCATTTTGTTTAGTACGCAAAATCATCGAATTTAGCAATATTTTGACGTTTATCATCCCCTTCTCCTTTATGTGATTTAAACAAAATATCTTCGAATTAGGCAATATTTTGCCGTTTTTCCACGTTTTTGTGAATTTTCAGTTTATGGGTATTAATTCATTATATATACGAAAAAAATGATGCAAACACATAATTGATTAGATAATAACCTTAAATACTTCATTTTCAATCATCTATTTGTTTCTCGTTAAAATACTGAGTATATTGAAAGGGGGAGAAGTTCGGTTTTTATTGCATATATCGACGTTTCAGCCGGATTAGAGCGGTTTTACGTGTACATCTTCCCTCCGTAATATAAACGAAAAATCAAGAACATTTTAGTTAATTCTAATGAAAACACATTGTTTTTTATCGTTTGTATTGGAAACAACATTGTCATATGTCTTTTCTTGGATCGAAATAATACGAAACCTCGCTCAATGATTTGAAGTTAAAATCCTCAAACATGGTAAAATAGTTACTTTTTCACGTTAATCACGTAGTTTGATATTACGTAAATATACTCATTTTTACCAATATTTCGATACTATTTCATGTAGTATTACGATATGTGATTTGGCCTTCAAATCTCAGAATTTCGCATAATATTGCATTTTAAGCAAGTTTTCTTCCATTTTGTTTCGTACGAAAAATCATCGAATTTAGCAATATTTTGACGTTTATCATCCCCTTTTCCTTTATGTGATTTAAACAAAATATCATCGAATTAGGCAATATTTTGCCGTTTTCCACGTTTTTGTGAATTTTCAGTCTATGGGTATTAATTCATATATATACGATAAAAGTGATGCAAACACATAATTGATTAGATGATAACCTTAAATACTTCATTTTCAATCATCTATTTGTTTCTCGTTAAAATACTGGGTAAGATATTGAAAGGGGGAGAAGTTCGGTTTTTATTGCATATATCGACGTTTCAGCCGGATTAGAGCGGTTTTACGTGTACATCTTCCCTCCGTAATATAAACTAAAAATCAAGAACATTTTAGTTAATTCTAATGAAAATACATTGTTTTTTTTATCATTTGTATTGGAAACAACATTGCCATATGTCTTTTCTTGGATCTAAATAATACGAAACCTCGCTCAATGATTTGAAGTTAAAATCCTCAAATTGGGTAAAATAGTGACTTTTTTACACGTTAATCATGAGTTTGATATTACGTAAATATATTCATTTTTACCAATATTTCGATACTATTTCATGTAGTATTATGATATGTGATTTGGCCTTCAAATCTCAGAATTTCGCATAATATTGCATTTTAAGCAAGTTTTCTTGCATTTTGTTTCGTACGAAAAATCATCGAATTTAGCAATATTTTGACGTTTATCATCCCCTTTTCCTTGATGTGATTTAAACAAAATATCATCGAATTAGGCAATATTTTGCCGTTTTCGACGTTTTTGTGAATTTTCAGTCTATTGGTATTAATTCATATATATACGATAAAAATGATGCAAACACATAATTGATTAGATGATAACCTTAAATACTTCATTTTCAATCATCTACTTTTTTCTCGTTAAAATACTGAGTAAGATATTGAAAAGGGGAAAAGTTCGGTTTTTATTGCATATAGCGACGTTTCAGCCGGATTAGAGCGGTTTTACGTGTACATCTTTTCTCAGTAATATAAACGGAAAATCAAGAACATTTTAGTCAATTCTAATGAAAAAACATTGTTTTTTTATCCTTTGTATTGGAAACAACATTGCCATATGTCTTTTCTTGGATCTAAATAATACGAAACCTCGCTCAATGATTTGAAGTTAAAATCCACAAACATTGTAAAATAGTGACTTTTTCATGATAATTATGTAGTTTGATATTACGTAAATATACTCATTTTTACAAATATTTCGATACTATTTCATGTAGTATTACGATATGTGATTTGGACTTCAAATCTCAGAATTTCGCATAATATTGCATTTTAAGCAAGTTTTCTTGCATTTTGTTTCGTACGAAAAATCATCGAATTTAGCAATATTTTGACGTTTATCATCCCCTTTTCCTTGATGTGATTTAAACAAAATATCATCGAATTAGGCAATATTTTGCCGTTTTCCACGTTTTTGTGAATTTTCAGCCTATTGGTATTAATTCATATATATACGATAAAATGATGCAAACACATAATTGATTAGATGATAACCTTAAATACTTCATTTTCAATCATCTATTTGTTTCTCGTTAAAATACTGAGTAAGATATTGAAAAGGGGAGAAATTCGGTTTTTATTGCATATATCGACGTTTCAGCCGGATTAGAGCGGTTTTACGTGTACATTTTCCCTCCGTAATATAAACGGAAAATCAGGAACATTTTAGTTAATTCTAATGAAAACACATTGTTTTTTTATCATTTGTATTGGAAACAACATTGTCATATGTCTTTTCTTGGATCTAAATAATACGAAACCTCGCTCAATGATTTGAAGTTAAAATCCTCAAATTTGGTAAAATAGTGACGTTTTCATGTTAATCATGTAGTTTGATATTACTTAAATATACTCATTTTTACCAATATTTCGATACTATTTCATGTAGTATTACGATATGTGATTTGGCCTTCAAATCACAGAATTTCGCATAATATTGCATTTTAAGCAAGTTTTCTTGCATTTTGTTTCGTACGAAAAATCATCGAATTTAGCAATATTTTGACGTTTATCATCCCCTTTTCCTTTATGTGATTTAAACAAAATATCATCGAATTAGGCACTATTTTGCCGTTTTCCACGTTTTTGTGAATTTTCAGTCTATGGGTATTAATTCATATATATATACGATAAAAGTGATGCAAACACATAATTGATTAGATGATAACCTTAAATACTTCATTTTCAATCATCTATTTGTTTCTCGTTAAAACACTGAGGAAGATATTGAAAAGGGGAGAAGTTCGGTTTTTATTGCATATATCGACGTTTCAGCCGGATTAGAGCGGTTTTACGTGTACATCTTCCCTCCGTAATATAAACTAAACATCAAGAACATTTTAGTTAATTCTAATGAAAAAACATTGTTTTTTTATCATTTGTATTGGAAACAACATTGTCATATGTCTTTTCTTGGATCTAAATAATACGAAACCTCGCTCAATGATTTGAAGTTAAAATCCTCAAATTTGGTAAAATAGTGACTTTTTCACGTTAATCATGTAGTTTGATATTACGTAAATATATTCATTTTTACCAATATTTCGATACTATTTCATGTAGTATCACGATACTTGATTTGGCCTTCAAATCTCAGAATTTCGCATAATATTGCAATTTAAGCAAGTTTTCTTGCATTTTGTTTCGTACGAAAAATCATCGAATTTAGCAATATTTTGACGTTTATCATCCCCTTTTCCTTTATGTGATTTAAACAAAATATCATCGAATTAGGCAATATTTTGCCGTTTTCCACGTTTTTGTGAATTTTCAGTCTATGGGTATTAATTCATATATATACGATAAAAATGATGCAAACACATAATTGATTAGATGATAACCTTAAATACTTCATTTTCAATCATCTATTTGTTTCTCGTTAAAATACTGAGCAAGATATTGAAAAGGGGAGAAGTTCGGTTTTTATTGCATATATCGACGTTTCAGCCGGATTAGAGCGGTTTTACGTGTACATCTTCCCTCGGTAATATAAACGGAAAATCAAGAACATTTTAGTTAATTCTAATGAAAACACATAAAACACGTTTTTTTTATCATTTGTATTGGAAACAACATTGTCATATGTCTTTTCTTGGATCTAAATAATACGAAACCTTGCTCAATTATTTGATGTTAAAATCCTCAAATTTGGTAAAATAGTGACTTTTTCACGTTAATCATGTAGTTTGATATTACGTAAATATATTCATTTTTACCAATATTTCGATACTATTTCATGTAGTATTACGATATGTGATTTGGCCTTGAAATCTCAGAATTTCGCATAATAATGCATTTTAAGCAAGTTTTCTTTCATTTTGTTTAGTACGCAAAATCATCGAATTTAGCAATATTTTGACGTTTATCATCCCCTTCTCCTTTATGTGATTTAAACAAAATATCTTCGAATTAGGCAATATTTTGCCGTTTTTCCACGTTTTTATGAATTTTCAGTTTATGGGTAATAATTCATTATATATACGAAAAAAATGATGCAAACACATAATTGATTAGATAATAACCTTAAATACTTCATTTTCAATCATCTATTTGTTTCTCGTTAAAATACTGAGTATATTGAAAGGGGGAGAAGTTCGGTTTTTATTGCATATATCGACGTTTCAGCCGGATTAGAGCGGTTTTACGTGTACATCTTCCCTCCGTAATATAAACGAAAAATCAAGAACATTTTAGTTAATTCTAATGAAAACACATTGTTTTTTATCATTTGTATTGGAAACAACATTGTCATATGTCTTTTCTTGGATCGAAATAATACGAAACCTCGCTCAATGATTTGAAGTTAAAATCCTCAAACATGGTAAAATAGTGACTTTTTCACGTTAATCACGTAGTTTGATATTACGTAAATATACTCATTTTTACCAATATTTCGATACTATTTCATGTAGTATTACGATATGTGATTTGGCCTTCAAATCTCAGAATTTCGCATAATATTGCATTTTAAGCAAGTTTTCTTCCATTTTGTTTCGTACGAAAAATCATCGAATTTAGCAATATTTTGACGTTTATCATCCCCTTTTCCTTTATGTGATTTAAACAAAATATCATCGAATTAGGCAATATTTTGCCGTTTTCCACGTTTTTGTGAATTTTCAGTCTATGGGTATTAATTCATATATATACGATAAAAATGATGCAAACACATAATTGATTAGATGATAACCTTAAATACTTCATTTTCAATCATCTATTTGTTTCTCGTTAAAACACTGAGGAAGATATTGAAAAGGGGAGAAGTTCGGTTTTTATTGCATATATCGACGTTTCAGCCGGATTAGAGCGGTTTTACGTGTACATCTTCCCTCAGTAATATAAACGGAAAATCAAGAACATTTTAGTCAATTCTAATGAAAAAACATTGTTTTTTTATCATTTGTATTGGAAACAACATTGTCATATGTCTTTTCTTGGATCTAAATAATACGAAACCTCGCTCAATGATTTGAAGTTAAAATCCTCAAATTTGGTAAAATAGTGACTTTTTCACGTTAATCATGTAGTTTGATATTACGTAAATATATTCATTTTTACCAATATTTCGATACTATTTCATGTAGTATCACGATACTTGATTTGGCCTTCAAATCTCAGAATTTCGCATAATATTGCAATTTAAGCAAGTTTTCTTGCATTTTGTTTCGTACGAAAAATCATCGAATTTAGCAATATTTTGACGTTTATCATCCCCTTTTCCTTTATGTGATTTAAACAAAATATCATCGAATTAGGCAATATTTTGCCGTTTTCCACGTTTTTGTGAATTTTCAGTCTATGGGTATTAATTCATATATATACGATAAAAATGATGCAAACACATAATTGATTAGATGATAACCTTAAATACTTCATTTTCAATCATCTATTTGTTTCTCGTTAAAATACTGAGCAAGATATTGAAAAGGGGAGAAGTTCGGTTTTTATTGCATATATCGACGTTTCAGCCGGATTAGAGCGGTTTTACGTGTACATCTTCCCTCGGTAATATAAACGGAAAATCAAGAACATTTTAGTTAATTCTAATGAAAACACATAAAACACGTTTTTTTTTTATCATTTGTATTGGAAACAACATTGTGATATGTCTTTTCTTGGATCTAAATAATACGAAACCTCGCTCAATGATTTGAAGTTAAAATCCTCAAATTTGGTAAAATAGTGACTTTTTTACACGTTAATCATGAGTTTGATATTACGTAAATATATTCATTTTTACCAATATTTCGATACTATTTCATGTAGTATTACGATATGTGATTTGGCCTTCAAATCTCAGAATTTCGCATAATATTGCATTTTAAGCAAGTTTTCTTGCATTTTGTTTCGTACGAAAAATCATCGAATTTAGCAATATTTTGACGTTTATCATCCCCCTTTCCTTGATGTGATTTAAACAAAATATCATCGAAGTAGGCAATATTTTGCCGTTTTCGACGTTTTTGTGAATTTTCAGTCTATTGGTATTAATTCATATATATACGATAAAAATGATGCAAACACATAATTGATTAGATGATAACCTTAAATACTTCATTTTCAATCATCTACTTTTTTCTCGTTAAAATACTGAGAAAGATATTGAAAAGGGGAAAAGTTCGGTTTTTATTGCATATAGCGACGTTTCAGCCGGATTAGAGCGGTTTTACGTGTACATCTTTTCTCAGTAATATAAACGGAAAATCAAGAACATTTTAGTCAATTCTAATGAAAAAACATTGTTTTTTTATCATTTGTATTGGAAACAACATTGTCATATGTCTTTTCTTGGATCTAAATAATACGAAACCTCGCTCAATGATTTGAAGTTAAAATCCACAAACATGGTAAAATAGTGACTTTTTCATGATAATCATGTAGTTTGATATTACGTAAATATACTCATTTTTACCAATATTTCGATACTATTTCATGTAGTATTACGATATGTGATTTGGCCTTCAAATCTCAGAATTTCGCATAATATTGCATTTTAAGCAAGTTTTCTTGCATTTTGTTTCGTACGAAAAATCATCGAATTTAGCAATATTTTGACGTTTATCATCCCCTTCTCCTTTATGTGATTTAAACAAAATATCATCGAATTAGGCAATATTTTGCCGTTTTTAGACGTTTTTGTGAATTTTCAGTTTATGGGTATTAATTCATTATATATACGATGCAAATGTTGCAAACACATAATTGATTAGATAATAACCTTAAATACTTTATTTTCAATCATCTATTTGTTTCTCGTTAAAATACTGAGTAAGATATTGAAAGGGGGAGAAGTTCGGTTTTTATTGCATATATCGACGTTTCAGCCGGATTAGAGCGGTTTTACGTGTACATCTTCCCTCCGTAATATAAACGAAAAATCAAGAATATTTTAGTTAATTCTAATGAAAACACATTGTTTTTTATCATTTGTATTGGAAACAACATTGTCATATGTCTTTTCTTTGATCGAAATAATACGAAACCTCGCTCAATGATTTGAAGTTAAAATCCTCAAACATGGTAAAATAGTGACTTTTTAACGTTAATCATGTAGTTTGATATTACGTAAATATACTCAGTTTTACCAATATTTCGATACTATTTCATGTAGTATTACGATATGTGATTTGGCCTTCAAATCTCAGAATTTCGCATAATATTGCATTTTAAGCAAGTTTTCCTGCATTTTGTTTCGTACGAAAAATCATCGAATTTAGCAATATTTTGACGTTTATCATCCCCTTTTACTTTATGTGATTTAAACAAAATATCATCGAATTAGGCAATATTTTGCCGTTTTCCACGTTTTTGTGAATTTTCAGTCTATGGGTATTAATTCATATATATATATGATAAAAGTGATGCAAACACATAATTGATTAGATGATAACCTTAAATACTTCATTTTCAATCATCTATTTGTTTCTCGTTAAAACACTGAGGAAGATATTGAAAAGGGGAGAAGTTCGGTTTTTATTGCATATATCGACGTTTCAGCCGGATTAGAGCGGTTTTACGTGTACATCTTCCCTCAGTAATATAAACTAAAAATCAAGAACATTTTAGTTAATTCTAATGAAAATACATCGTTTTTTTATCATTTGTATTGGAAACAACATTGTCATATGTCTTTTCTTGGATCTAAATAATACGAAACCTCGATCAATGATTTGAAGTTAAAATCCTCAAATATGGTAAAATAGTGACTTTTTTACACGTTAATCATGTAGTTTGATATTACGTAAATATATTCATTTTTACCAATATTTTGATACTATTTCATGTAGTATTACGATATGTGATTTGGCCTTCAAATCTCAGAATTTCGCATAATATTGCATTTTAAGCAAGTTTTCTTGCATTTTGTTTCGTACGAAAAATCATCGAATTTAGCAATATTTTGACGTTTATCATCCCCTTTTCCTTTATGTGATTTAAACAAAATATCATCGAATTAGGCAATATTTTGCCGTTTTCCACGTTTTTGTGAATTTTCAGTCTATTGGTATTAATTCATATATATACGATAAAAATGATGCAAACACATAATTGATTAGATGATAACCTTAAATACTTCATTTTCAATCATCTATTTGTTTCTCGTTAAAATAATGAGTAAGATATTGAAAAGGGGAGAAGTTCGGTTTTTATTGCATATATCGACGTTTCAGCCGGATTAGAGCGGTTTTACGTGTACATCTTCCCTCAGTAATATAAACGGAAAATCAAGAACATTTTAGTCAATTCTAATGAAAAAACATTGTTTTTTTATCATTTGTATTGGAAACAACATTGTCATATGTCTTTTCTTGTATCTAAATAATACGAAGCCTCGCTCAATGATTTGAAGTTAAAATCCTCAAATTTGGTAAAATAGTGACTTTTTCACGTTAATCATTTAGTTTGATATTACGTAAATATATTCTTTTTACCAATATTTCGATACTATTTCATGTAGTATTACGATATGTGATTTGGCCTTGAAATACCAGAATTTCGCATAATATTGCATTTTAAGCAAGTTTTCTTGCATTTTGTTTGGTACGCAAAATCATCGAATTTAGCAATATTTTGACGTTTATCATCCCCTTCTCCTTTATGTGATTTAAAAAAAATATCATCGAATTAGGCAATATTTTGCCGTTTTTCCACGTTTTTGTGAATTTTCAGTTTATGGGTATTAATTCATTATATATACGATAAAAATGATGCAAACACATAATTGATTAGATAATAACCTTAAATACTTCATTTTCAATCATCTATTTGTTTCTCGTTAAAATACTGAGTAAGATATTGAAAGGGGGAGAAGTTCGGTTTTTATTGCATATATCGACGTTTCAGCCGGATTAGAGCGGTACGTGTACATCTTCCCTCCGTAATATAAACTAAAAATCAAAAACATTTTAGTTAATTCTAATGAAAATACATTGTTTTTTTTATCATTTGTATTGGAAACAACATTGTCATATGTCTTTTCTTGGATCTAAATAATACGAAACCTCGCTCAATGATTTGAAGTTAAAATCCTCAAATATGGTAAAATAGTGACTTTTTACACGTTAATCATGTAGTTTGATATTACGTAAATATATTAATTTTTACCAATATTTCGATACTATATCATGTAGTATTACGATGTGTGATTTGGCCTTCAAATCTCAGAATTTCGCATAATATTGCATTTTAAGCAAGTTTTCTTGCATTTTGTTTCGTACGAAAAATCATCGCATTTAGCAATATTTTGACGTTTATCATCCCCTTTTCCTTGATGTGATTTAAACAAAATATCATCGAATTAGGCAATATTTTGCCGTTTTCCACGTTTTTGTGAATTTTCAGCCTATTGGTATTAATTCATATATATACGATAAAAATGATGCAAACACATAATTGATTAGATGATAACCTTAAATACTTCATTTTGAATCATCTATTTGTTTCTCGTTAAAATACTGAGTATGATATTGAAAAGGGGAGAAATTCGGTTTTTATTGCATATATGGACGTTTCAGCCGGATTAGAGCGGTTTTACGTGTACATCTTCCCTCAGTAATATAAACGGAAAATCAAGAACATTTTAGTTAATTCTAATGAAAACACATAAAACACGTTTTTTTTTATCATTTGTATTGGAAACAACATTGTAATATGTCTTTTCATGGATCTAAATAATACGAAACCTTGCTCAATTATTTGAAGTTAAAATCCTCAAATTTGGTAAAATAGTGACTTTTTCACGTTAATCATGTAGTTTGATATTACGTAAATATATTCATTTTTACCAATATTTCGATACTATTTCATGTAGTATTACGATATGTGATTTGGCCTTGAATTCTCAGAATTTCGCATAACATTGCAATTTAAGCAAGTTTTCTTGCATTTTGTTTCGTACGAAAAATCATCGAATTTAGCAATATTTTGACGTTTATCATCCCCTTTTCCTTTATGTGATTTAAACAAAATATCATCGAATTAGGCAATATTTTGCCGTTTTCCACGTTTTTGTGAATTTTCAGTCTATGGGTATTAATTCATATATATACGATAAAAATGATGCAAACACATAATTGATTAGATGATAACCTTAAATACTTCATTTTCAATCATCTATTTGTTTCTCGTTAAAATACTGAGTAAGATATTGAAAGGGGGAGAAGTTCGGTTTTTATTGCATATATCGACGTTTCAGCCGGATTAGAGCGGTACGTGTACATCTTCCCTCCGTAATATAAACTAAAAATCAAGAACATTTTAGTTAATTCTAATGAAAATACATTGTTTTTTTTATCATTTGTATTGGAAACAACATTGTCATATGTCTTTTCTTGGATCTAAATAATACGAAACCTCGCTCAATGATTTGAAGTTAAAATCCTCAAATATGGTAAAATAGTGACTTTTTACACGTTAATCATGTAGTTTGATATTACGTAAATATATTAACTTTTACAAATATTTCGATACTATTTCATGTTGTATTACGATATGTGATTTGGCCTTCAAATCTCAGAATTTCGCATAATATTGCATTTTAAGCAAGTTTTCTTGCATTTTGTTTCGTACGAAAAATCATCGCATTTAGCAATATTTTGACGTTTATCATCCCCTTTTCCTTTATGTGATTTAAACAAAATATCATCGAATTAGGCAATATTTTGCCGTTTTCCACGTTTTTGTGAATTTTCAGCCTATTGGTATTAATTCATATATATACGATAAAAATGATGCAAACACATAATTGATTAGATGATAACCTTAAATACTTCATTTTGAATCATCTATTTGTTTCTCGTTAAAATACTGAGTAAGATATTGAAAAGGGGAGAAATTCGGTTTTTATTGCATATATCGACGTTTCAGCCGGATTAGAGCGGTTTTACGTGTACATCTTCCCTCAGTAATATAAACGGAAAATCAGGAACATTTTAGTCAATTCTAATGAAAACACATTGTTTTTGTATCATTTGTATTGGAAACAACATTGTCATATGTCTTTTCTTGGATCTAAATAATACGAAACCTCGCTCAATGATTTGAAGTTAAAATCCTCAAATTTGGTAAAATAGTGACTTTTTCACGTTAATCATGTAGTTTGATATTACGTAAATATATTCATTTTTACCAATATTTCGATACTATTTCATGTAGTATCACGATACGTGATTTGGCCTTCAAATCTCAGAATTTCGCATAACATTGCAATTTAAGCAAGTTTTCTTGCATTTTGTTTCGTACGAAAAATCATCGAATTTAGCAATATTTTGACGTTTATCATCCCCTTTTCCTTTATGTGATTTAAACAAAATATCATCGAATTAGGCAATATTTTGCCGTTTTCCACGTTTTTGTGAATTTTCAGTCTATGGGTATTAATTCATATATATACGATAAAAATGATGCAAACACATAATTGATTAGATGATAACCTTAAATACTTCATTTTCAATCATCTATTTGTTTCTCGTTAAAATACTGAGTAAGATATTGAAAAGGGGAGAAGTTCGGTTTTTATTGCATATATCGACGTTTCAGCCGGATTAGAGCGGTTTTACGTGTACATCTTCCCTCGGTAATATAAACGGAAAATCAAGAACATTTTAGTTAATTCTAATGAAAACACATAAAACACGTTTTTTTTTTATCATTTGTATTGGAAACAACATTGTAATATGTCTTTTCTTGGATCTAAATAATACGAAACCTTGCTCAATTATTTGAAGTTAAAATCCTCAAATTTGGTAAAATAGTGACTTTTTCACGTTAATCATGTAGTTTGATATTACGTAAATATATTCATTTTTACCAATATTTCGATACTATTTCATGTAGTATTACGATATGTGATTTGGCCTTGAAATCTCAGAATTTCGCATAATATTGCATTTTAAGCAAGTTTTCTTTCATTTTGTTTAGTACGCAAAATCATCGAATTTAGCAATATTTTGACGTTTATCATCCCCTTCTCCTTTATGTGATTTAAACAAAATATCTTCGAATTAGGCAATATTTTGCCGTTTTTAGACGTTTTTGTGAATTTTCAGTTTATGGGTATTAATTAATTATATATACGAAAAAAATGATGCAAACACATAATTGATTAGATAATAACCTTAAATACTTCATTTTCAATCATCTATTTGTTTCTCGTTAAAATACTGAGTAAGATATTGAAAGGGGGAGAAGTTCGGTTTTTATTGCATATATCGACGTTTCAGCCGGATTAGAGCGGTTTTACGTGTACATCTTCCCTCCGTAATATAAACGAAAAATCAAGAACATTTTAGTTAATTCTAATGAAAACACATTGTTTTTTATCATTTGTATTGGAAACAACATTGTCATATGTCTTTTCTTGGATCGAAATAATACGAAACCTCGCTCAATGATTTGAAGTTAAAATCCTCAAACATGGTAAAATAGGGACTTTTTCACGTTAATCACGTAGTTTGATATTACGTAAATATACTCATTTTTACCAATATTTCGATACTATTTCATGTAGTATTACGATATGTGATTTGGCCTTCAAATCTCAGAATTTCGCATAATATTGCATTTTAAGCAAGTTTTTCTTCCATTTTGTTTCGTACGAAAAATCATCGAATTTAGCAATATTTTGACGTTTATCATCATCTTTTCCTTTATGTGATTTAAACAAAATATCATCGAATTAGGCAATATTTTGCCGTTTTCCACGTTTTTGTGAATTTTCAGTCTATGGGTATTAATTCATATATATACGACAAAAGTGATGCAAACACATAATTGATTAGATGATAACCTTAAATACTTCATTTTCAATCATCTATTTGTTTCTCGTTAAAATACTGAGTAAGATATTGAAAGGGGGAGAAGTTCGGTTTTTATTGCATATATCGACGTTTCAGCCGGATTAGAGCGGTTTTACGTGTACATCTTCCCTCCGTAATATAAACTAAAAATCAAGAACATTTTAGTTAATTCTAATGAAAATACATTGTTTTTTTTATCATTTGTATTGGAAACAACATTGTCATATGTCTTTTCTTGGATCTAAATAATACGAAACCTCGCTCAATGATTTGAAGTTAAAATCCTCAAATTTGGTTAAATAGTGACTTTTTTACACGTTAATCATGAGTTTGATATTACGTAAATATATTCATTTTTACCAATATTTCGATACTATTTCATGTAGTATTACGATATGTGATTTGGCCTTCAAATCTCAGAATTTCGCATAATATTGCATTTTAAGCAAGTTTTCTTGCATTTTGTTTCGTACGAAAAATCATCGAATTTAGCAATATTTTCACGTTTATCATCCCCTTTTCCTTGATGTGATTTAAACAAAATATCATCGAATTAGGCAATATTTTGCCGTTTTCGACGTTTTTGTGAATTTTCAGTCTATTGGTATTAATTCATATATATACGATAAAAATGATGCAAACACATAATTGATTAGATGATAACCTTAAATACTTCATTTTCAATCATCTACTTTTTTCTCGTTAAATTACTGAGTAAGATATTGAAAAGGGGAAAAGTTCGGTTTTTATTGCATATAGCGACGTTTCAGCCGGATTAGAGCGGTTTTACGTGTACATCTTTTCTCAGTAATATAAACGGAAAATCAAGAACATTTTAGTCAATTCTAATGAAAAAACATTGTTTTTTTATCATTTGTATTGGAAACAACATTGTCATATGTCTTTTCTTGGATCTAAATAATACGAAACCTCGCTCAATGATTTGAAGTTAAAATCCACAAACATGGTAAAATAGTGACTTTTTCATGATAATCATGTAGTTTGATATTACGTAAATATACTCATTTTTACCAATATTTCGATACTATTTCATGTAGTATTACGATATGTGATTTGGCCTTCAAATCTCAGAATTTCGCATAATATTGCATTTTAAGCAAGTTTTCTTGCATTTTGTTTCGTACGAAAAATCATCGAATTTAGCAATATTTTGACGTTTATCATCCCCTTCTCCTTTATGTGATTTAAACAAAATATCATCGAATTAGGCAATATTTTGCCGTTTTTAGACGTTTTTGTGAATTTTCAGTTTATGGGTAATAATCCATTATATATACGATGCAAATGATGCAAACACATAATTGATTAGATAATAACCTTAAATACTTCATTTTCAATCATCTATTTGTTTCTCGTTAAAATACTGAGTAAGATATTGAAAGGGGGAGAAGTTCGGTTTTTATTGCATATATCGACGTTTCAGCCGGATTAGAGCGGTTTTACGTGTACATCTTCCCTCCGTAATATAAACGAAAAATCAAGAACATTTTAGTTAATTCTAATGAAAACACATTGTTTTTTATCATTTGTATTGGAAACAACATTGTCATATGTCTTTTCTTGGATCGAAATAATACGAAACCTCGCTCAATGATTTGAAGTTAAAATCCTCAAACATGGTAAAATAGGGACTTTTTCACGTTAATCACGTAGTTTGATATTACGTAAATATACTCATTTTTACCAATATTTCGATACTATTTCATGTAGTATTACGATATGTGATTTGGCCTTCAAATCTCAGAATTTCGCATAATATTGCATTTTAAGCAAGTTTTTCTTCCATTTTGTTTCGTACGAAAAATCATCGAATTTAGCAATATTTTGACGTTTATCATCATCTTTTCCTTTATGTGATTTAAACAAAATATCATCGAATTAGGCAATATTTTGCCGTTTTCCACGTTTTTGTGAATTTTCAGTCTATGGGTATTAATTCATATATATACGATAAAAGTGATGCAAACACATAATTGATTAGATGATAACCTTAAATACTTCATTTTCAATCATCTATTTGTTTCTCGTTAAAATACTGAGTAAGATATTGAAAGGGGGAGAAGTTCGGTTTTTATTGCATATATCGACGTTTCAGCCGGATTAGAGCGGTTTTACGTGTACATCTTCCCTCCGTAATATAAACTAAAAATCAAGAACATTTTAGTTAATTCTAATGAAAATACATTGTTTTTTTTATCATTTGTATTGGAAACAACATTGTCATATGTCTTTTCTTGGATCTAAATAATACGAAACCTCGCTCAATGATTTGAAGTTAAAATCCTCAAATTTGGTAAAATAGTGACTTTTTTACACGTTAATCATGAGTTTGATATTACGTAAATATATTCATTTTTACCAATATTTCGATACTATTTCATGTAGTATTACGATATGTGATTTGGCCTTCAAATCTCAGAATTTCGCATAATATTGCATTTTAAGCAAGTTTTCTTGCATTTTGTTTCGTACGAAAAATCATCGAATTTAGCAATATTTTCACGTTTATCATCCCCTTTTCCTTGATGTGATTTAAACAAAATATCATCGAATTAGGCAATATTTTGCCGTTTTCGACGTTTTTGTGAATTTTCAGTCTATTGGTATTAATTCATATATATACGATAAAAATGATGCAAACACATAATTGATTAGATGATAACCTTAAATACTTCATTTTCAATCATCTACTTTTTTCTCGTTAAATTACTGAGTAAGATATTGAAAAGGGGAAAAGTTCGGTTTTTATTGCATATAGCGACGTTTCAGCCGGATTAGAGCGGTTTTACGTGTACATCTTTTCTCAGTAATATAAACGGAAAATCAAGAACATTTTAGTCAATTCTAATGAAAAAACATTGTTTTTTTATCATTTGTATTGGAAACAACATTGTCATATGTCTTTTCTTGGATCTAAATAATACGAAACCTCGCTCAATGATTTGAAGTTAAAATCCACAAACATGGTAAAATAGTGACTTTTTCATGATAATCATGTAGTTTGATATTACGTAAATATACTCATTTTTACCAATATTTCGATACTATTTCATGTAGTATTACGATATGTGATTTGGCCTTCAAATCTCAGAATTTCGCATAATATTGCATTTTAAGCAAGTTTTCTTGCATTTTGTTTCGTACGAAAAATCATCGAATTTAGCAATATTTTGACGTTTATCATCCCCTTCTCCTTTATGTGATTTAAACAAAATATCATCGAATTAGGCAATATTTTGCCGTTTTTAGACGTTTTTGTGAATTTTCAGTTTATGGGTAATAATCCATTATATATACGATGCAAATGATGCAAACACATAATTGATTAGATAATAACCTTAAATACTTCATTTTCAATCATCTATTTGTTTCTCGTTAAAATACTGAGTAAGATATTGAAAGGGGGAGAAGTTCGGTTTTTATTGCATATATCGACGTTTCAGCCGGATTAGAGCGGTTTTACGTGTACATCTTCCCTCCGTAATATAAACGAAAAATCAAGAACATTTTAGTTAATTCTAATGAAAACACATTGTTTTTTATCATTTGTATTGGAAACAACATTGTCATATGTCTTTTCTTGGATCGAAATAATACGAAACCTCGCTCAATGATTTGAAGTTAAAATCCTCAAACATGGTAAAATAGTGACTTTTTAACGTTAATCATGTAGTTTGATATTACGTAAATATACTCAGTTTTACCAATATTTCGATACTATTTCATGTAGTATTACGATATGTGATTTGGCCTTCAAATCTCAGAATTTCGCATAATATTGCATTTTAAGCAAGTTTTCCTGCATTTTGTTTCGTACGAAAAATCATCGAATTTAGCAATATTTTGACGTTTATCATCCCCTTTTACTTTACGTGATTTACACAAAATATCATCGAATTAGGCAATATTTTGCCGTTTTCCACGTTTTTGTGAATTTTCAGTCTATGGGTATTAATTCATATATATATACGATAAAAGTGATGCAAACACATAATTGATTAGATGATAACCTTAAATACTTCATTTTCAATCATCTATTTGTTTCTCGTTAAAACACTGAGGAAGATATTGAAAAGGGGAGAAGTTCGGTTTTTATTGCATATATCGACGTTTCAGCCGGATTAGAGCGGTTTTACGTGTACATCTTCCCTCAGTAATATAAACGGAAAATCAAGAACATTTTAGTCAATTCTAATGAAAAAACATTGTTTTTTTATCATTTGTATTGGAAACAACATTGTCATATGTCTTTTCTTGGATCTAAATAATACGAAACCTCGCTCAATGATTTGAAGTTAAAATCCTCAAATTTGGTAAAATAGTGACTTTTTCACGTTAATCATGTAGTTTGATATTACGTAAATATATTCATTTTTACCAATATTTCGATACTATTTCATGTAGTATCACGATACTTGATTTGGCCTTCAAATCTCAGAATTTCGCATAATATTGCAATTTAAGCAAGTTTTCTTGCATTTTGTTTCGTACGAAAAATCATCGAATTTAGCAATATTTTGACGTTTATCATCCCCTTTTCCTTTATGTGATTTAAACAAAATATCATCGAATTAGGCAATATTTTGCCGTTTTCCACGTTTTTGTGAATTTTCAGTCTATGGGTATTAATTCATATATATACGATAAAAATGATGCAAACACATAATTGATTAGATGATAACCTTAAATACTTCATTTTCAATCATCTATTTGTTTCTCGTTAAAATACTGAGCAAGATATTGAAAAGGGGAGAAGTTCGGTTTTTATTGCATATATCGACGTTTCAGCCGGATTAGAGCGGTTTTACGTGTACATCTTCCCTCGGTAATATAAACGGAAAATCAAGAACATTTTAGTTAATTCTAATGAAAACACATAAAACACGTTTTTTTTTTATCATTTGTATTGGAAACAACATTGTCATATGTCTTTTCTTGGATCTAAATAATACGAAACCTCGCTCAATGATTTGAAGTTAAAATCCTCAAATTTGGTAAAATAGTGACTTTTTTACACGTTAATCATGAGTTTGATATTACGTAAATATATTCATTTTTACCAATATTTCGATACTATTTCATGTAGTATTACGATATGTGATTTGGCCTTCAAATCTCAGAATTTCGCATAATATTGCATTTTAAGCAAGTTTTCTTGCATTTTGTTTCGTACGAAAAATCATCGAATTTAGCAATATTTTGACGTTTATCATCCCCCTTTCCTTGATGTGATTTAAACAAAATATCATCGAAGTAGGCAATATTTTGCCGTTTTCGACGTTTTTGTGAATTTTCAGTCTATTGGTATTAATTCATATATATACGATAAAAATGATGCAAACACATAATTGATTAGATGATAACCTTAAATACTTCATTTTCAATCATCTACTTTTTTCTCGTTAAAATACTGAGAAAGATATTGAAAAGGGGAAAAGTTCGGTTTTTATTGCATATAGCGACGTTTCAGCCGGATTAGAGCGGTTTTACGTGTACATCTTTTCTCAGTAATATAAACGGAAAATCAAGAACATTTTAGTCAATTCTAATGAAAAAACATTGTTTTTTTATCATTTGTATTGGAAACAACATTGTCATATGTCTTTTCTTGGATCTAAATAATACGAAACCTCGCTCAATGATTTGAAGTTAAAATCCACAAACATGGTAAAATAGTGACTTTTTCATGATAATCATGTAGTTTGATATTACGTAAATATACTCATTTTTACCAATATTTCGATACTATTTCATGTAGTATTACGATATGTGATTTGGCCTTCAAATCTCAGAATTTCGCATAATATTGCATTTTAAGCAAGTTTTCTTGCATTTTGTTTCGTACGAAAAATCATCGAATTTAGCAATATTTTGACGTTTATCATCCCCTTCTCCTTTATGTGATTTAAACAAAATATCATCGAATTAGGCAATATTTTGCCGTTTTTAGACGTTTTTGTGAATTTTCAGTTTATGGGTATTAATTCATTATATATACGATGCAAATGTTGCAAACACATAATTGATTAGATAATAACCTTAAATACTTCATTTTCAATCATCTATTTGTTTCTCGTTAAAATACTGAGTAAGATATTGAAAGGGGGAGAAGTTCGGTTTTTATTGCATATATCGACGTTTCAGCCGGATTAGAGCGGTTTTACGTGTACATCTTCCCTCCGTAATATAAACGAAAAATCAAGAACATTTTAGTTAATTCTAATGAAAACACATTGTTTTTTATCATTTGTATTGGAAACAACATTGTCATATGTCTTTTCTTTGATCGAAATAATACGAAACCTCGCTCAATGATTTGAAGTTAAAATCCTCAAACATGGTAAAATAGTGACTTTTTAACGTTAATCATGTAGTTTGATATTACGTAAATATACTCAGTTTTACCAATATTTCGATACTATTTCATGTAGTATTACGATATGTGATTTGGCCTTCAAATCTCAGAATTTCGCATAATATTGCATTTTAAGCAAGTTTTCCTGCATTTTGTTTCGTACGAAAAATCATCGAATTTAGCAATATTTTGACGTTTATCATCCCCTTTTACTTTATGTGATTTAAACAAAATATCATCGAATTAGGCAATATTTTGCCGTTTTCCACGTTTTTGTGAATTTTCAGTCTATGGGTATTAATTCATATATATATATGATAAAAGTGATGCAAACACATAATTGATTAGATGATAACCTTAAATACTTCATTTTCAATCATCTATTTGTTTCTCGTTAAAACACTGAGGAAGATATTGAAAAGGGGAGAAGTTCGGATTTTATTGCATATATCGACGTTTCAGCCGGATTAGAGCGGTTTTACGTGTACATCTTCCCTCAGTAATATAAACTAAAAATCAAGAACATTTTAGTTAATTCTAATGAAAATACATCGTTTTTTTATCATTTGTATTGGAAACAACATTGTCATATGTCTTTTCTTGGATCTAAATAATACGAAACCTCGATCAATGATTTGAAGTTAAAATCCTCAAATATGGTAAAATAGTGACTTTTTTACACGTTAATCATGTAGTTTGATATTACGTAAATATATTCATTTTTACCAATATTTTGATACTATTTCATGTAGTATTACGATATGTGATTTGGCCTTCAAATCTCAGAATTTCGCATAATATTGCATTTTAAGCAAGTTTTCTTGCATTTTGTTTCGTACGAAAAATCATCGAATTTAGCAATATTTTGACGTTTATCATCCCCTTTTCCTTTATGTGATTTAAACAAAATATCATCGAATTAGGCAATATTTTGCCGTTTTCCACGTTTTTGTGAATTTTCAGTCTATTGGTATTAATTCATATATATACGATAAAAATGATGCAAACACATAATTGATTAGATGATAACCTTAAATACTTCATTTTCAATCATCTATTTGTTTCTCGTTAAAATAATGAGTAAGATATTGAAAAGGGGAGAAGTTCGGTTTTTATTGCATATATCGACGTTTCAGCCGGATTAGAGCGGTTTTACGTGTACATCTTCCCTCAGTAATATAAACGGAAAATCAAGAACATTTTAGTCAATTCTAATGAAAAAACATTGTTTTTTTATCATTTGTATTGGAAACAACATTGTCATATGTCTTTTCTTGTATCTAAATAATACGAAGCCTCGCTCAATGATTTGAAGTTAAAATCCTCAAATTTGGTAAAATAGTGACTTTTTCACGTTAATCATTTAGTTTGATATTACGTAAATATATTCTTTTTACCAATATTTCGATACTATTTCATGTAGTATTACGATATGTGATTTGGCCTTGAAATACCAGAATTTCGCATAATATTGCATTTTAAGCAAGTTTTCTTGCATTTTGTTTGGTACGCAAAATCATCGAATTTAGCAATATTTTGACGTTTATCATCCCCTTCTCCTTTATGTGATTTAAAAAAAATATCATCGAATTAGGCAATATTTTGCCGTTTTTCCACGTTTTTGTGAATTTTCAGTTTATGGGTATTAATTCATTATATATACGATAAAAATGATGCAAACACATAATTGATTAGATAATAACCTTAAATACTTCATTTTCAATCATCTATTTGTTTCTCGTTAAAATACTGAGTAAGATATTGAAAGGGGGAGAAGTTCGGTTTTTATTGCATATATCGACGTTTCAGCCGGATTAGAGCGGTACGTGTACATCTTCCCTCCGTAATATAAACTAAAAATCAAAAACATTTTAGTTAATTCTAATGAAAATACATTGTTTTTTTTATCATTTGTATTGGAAACAACATTGTCATATGTCTTTTCTTGGATCTAAATAATACGAAACCTCGCTCAATGATTTGAAGTTAAAATCCTCAAATATGGTAAAATAGTGACTTTTTACACGTTAATCATGTAGTTTGATATTACGTAAATATATTAATTTTTACCAATATTTCGATACTATTTCATGTAGTATTACAATATGTGATTTGGCCTTCAAATCTCAGAATTTCGCATAATATTGCATTTTAAGCAAGTTTTCTTGCATTTTGTTTCGTACGAAAAATCATCGCATTTAGCAATATTTTGACGTTTATCATCCCCTTTTCCTTGATGTGATTTAAACAAAATATCATCGAATTAGGCAATATTTTGCCGTTTTCCACGTTTTTGTGAATTTTCAGCCTATTGGTATTAATTCATATATATACGATAAAAATGATGCAAACACATAATTGATTAGATGATAACCTTAAATACTTCATTTTGAATCATCTATTTGTTTCTCGTTAAAATACTGAGTATGATATTGAAAAGGGGAGAAATTCGGTTTTTATTGCATATATCGACGTTTCAGCCGGATTAGAGCGGTTTTACGTGAACATCTTCCCTCAGTAATATAAACGGAAAATCAAGAACATTTTAGTTAATTCTAATGAAAACACATAAAACACGTTTTTTTTTATCATTTGTATTGGAAACAACATTGTAATATGTCTTTTCATGGATCTAAATAATACGAAACCTTGCTCAATTATTTGAAGTTAAAATCCTCAAATTTGGTAAAATAGTGACTTTTTCACGTTAATCATGTAGTTTGATATTACGTAAATATATTCATTTTTACCAATATTTCGATACTATTTCATGTAGTATTACGATATGTGATTTGGCCTTGAATTCTCAGAATTTCGCATAACATTGCAATTTAAGCAAGTTTTCTTGCATTTTGTTTCGTACGAAAAATCATCGAATTTAGCAATATTTTGACGTTTATCATCCCCTTTTCCTTTATGTGATTTAAACAAAATATCATCGAATTAGGCAATATTTTGCCGTTTTCCACGTTTTTGTGAATTTTCAGTCTATGGGTATTAATTCATATATATACGATAAAAATGATGCAAACACATAATTGATTAGATGATAACCTTAAATACTTCATTTTCAATCATCTATTTGTTTCTCGTTAAAATACTGAGTAAGATATTGAAAGGGGGAGAAGTTCGGTTTTTATTGCATATATCGACGTTTCAGCCGGATTAGAGCGGTACGTGTACATCTTCCCTCCGTAATATAAACTAAAAATCAAGAACATTTTAGTTAATTCTAATGAAAATACATTGTTTTTTTTATCATTTGTATTGGAAACAACATTGTCATATGTCTTTTCTTGGATCTAAATAATACGAAACCTCGCTCAATGATTTGAAGTTAAAATCCTCAAATATGGTAAAATAGTGACTTTTTACACGTTAATCATGTAGTTTGATATTACGTAAATATATTAACTTTTACAAATATTTCGATACTATTTCATGTTGTATTACGATATGTGATTTGGCCTTCAAATCTCAGAATTTCGCATAATATTGCATTTTAAGCAAGTTTTCTTGCATTTTGTTTCGTACGAAAAATCATCGCATTTAGCAATATTTTGACGTTTATCATCCCCTTTTCCTTTATGTGATTTAAACAAAATATCATCGAATTAGGCAATATTTTGCCGTTTTCCACGTTTTTGTGAATTTTCAGCCTATTGGTATTAATTCATATATATACGATAAAAATGATGCAAACACATAATTGATTAGATGATAACCTTAAATACTTCATTTTGAATCATCTATTTGTTTCTCGTTAAAATACTGAGTAAGATATTGAAAAGGGGAGAAATTCGGTTTTTATTGCATATATCGACGTTTCAGCCGGATTAGAGCGGTTTTACGTGTACATCTTCCCTCAGTAATATAAACGGAAAATCAGGAACATTTTAGTCAATTCTAATGAAAACACATTGTTTTTGTATCATTTGTATTGGAAACAACATTGTCATATGTCTTTTCTTGGATCTAAATAATACGAAACCTCGCTCAATGATTTGAAGTTAAAATCCTCAAATTTGGTAAAATAGTGACTTTTTCACGTTAATCATGTAGTTTGATATTACGTAAATATATTCATTTTTACCAATATTTCGATACTATTTCATGTAGTATCACGATACGTGATTTGGCCTTCAAATCTCAGAATTTCGCATAACATTGCAATTTAAGCAAGTTTTCTTGCATTTTGTTTCGTACGAAAAATCATCGAATTTAGCAATATTTTGACGTTTATCATCCCCTTTTCCTTTATGTGATTTAAACAAAATATCATCGAATTAGGCAATATTTTGCCGTTTTCCACGTTTTTGTGAATTTTCAGTCTATGGGTATTAATTCATATATATACGATAAAAATGATGCAAACACATAATTGATTAGATGATAACCTTAAATACTTCATTTTCAATCATCTATTTGTTTCTCGTTAAAATACTGAGTAAGATATTGAAAAGGGGAGAAGTTCGGTTTTTATTGCATATATCGACGTTTCAGCCGGATTAGAGCGGTTTTACGTGTACATCTTCCCTCGGTAATATAAACGGAAAATCAAGAACATTTTAGTTAATTCTAATGAAAACACATAAAACACGTTTTTTTTTTATCATTTGTATTGGAAACAACATTGTAATATGTCTTTTCTTGGATCTAAATAATACGAAACCTTGCTCAATTATTTGAAGTTAAAATCCTCAAATTTGGTAAAATAGTGACTTTTTCACGTTAATCATGTAGTTTGATATTACGTAAATATATTCATTTTTACCAATATTTCGATACTATTTCATGTAGTATTACGATATGTGATTTGGCCTTGAAATCTCAGAATTTCGCATAATATTGCATTTTAAGCAAGTTTTCTTTCATTTTGTTTAGTACGCAAAATCATCGAATTTAGCAATATTTTGACGTTTATCATCCCCTTCTCCTTTATGTGATTTAAACAAAATATCTTCGAATTAGGCAATATTTTGCCGTTTTTAGACGTTTTTGTGAATTTTCAGTTTATGGGTATTAATTAATTATATATACGAAAAAAATGATGCAAACACATAATTGATTAGATAATAACCTTAAATACTTCATTTTCAATCATCTATTTGTTTCTCGTTAAAATACTGAGTAAGATATTGAAAGGGGGAGAAGTTCGGTTTTTATTGCATATATCGACGTTTCAGCCGGATTAGAGCGGTTTTACGTGTACATCTTCCCTCCGTAATATAAACGAAAAATCAAGAACATTTTAGTTAATTCTAATGAAAACACATTGTTTTTTATCATTTGTATTGGAAACAACATTGTCATATGTCTTTTCTTGGATCGAAATAATACGAAACCTCGCTCAATGATTTGAAGTTAAAATCCTCAAACATGGTAAAATAGGGACTTTTTCACGTTAATCACGTAGTTTGATATTACGTAAATATACTCATTTTTACCAATATTTCGATACTATTTCATGTAGTATTACGATATGTGATTTGGCCTTCAAATCTCAGAATTTCGCATAATATTGCATTTTAAGCAAGTTTTTCTTCCATTTTGTTTCGTACGAAAAATCATCGAATTTAGCAATATTTTGACGTTTATCATCATCTTTTCCTTTATGTGATTTAAACAAAATATCATCGAATTAGGCAATATTTTGCCGTTTTCCACGTTTTTGTGAATTTTCAGTCTATGGGTATTAATTCATATATATACGATAAAAGTGATGCAAACACATAATTGATTAGATGATAACCTTAAATACTTCATTTTCAATCATCTATTTGTTTCTCGTTAAAATACTGAGTAAGATATTGAAAGGGGGAGAAGTTCGGTTTTTATTGCATATATCGACGTTTCAGCCGGATTAGAGCGGTTTTACGTGTACATCTTCCCTCCGTAATATAAACTAAAAATCAAGAACATTTTAGTTAATTCTAATGAAAATACATTGTTTTTTTTATCATTTGTATTGGAAACAACATTGTCATATGTCTTTTCTTGGATCTAAATAATACGAAACCTCGCTCAATGATTTGAAGTTAAAATCCTCAAATTTGGTAAAATAGTGACTTTTTTACACGTTAATCATGAGTTTGATATTACGTAAATATATTCATTTTTACCAATATTTCGATACTATTTCATGTAGTATTACGATATGTGATTTGGCCTTCAAATCTCAGAATTTCGCATAATATTGCATTTTAAGCAAGTTTTCTTGCATTTTGTTTCGTACGAAAAATCATCGAATTTAGCAATATTTTGACGTTTATCATCCCCTTTTCCTTGATGTGATTTAAACAAAATATCATCGAATTAGGCAATATTTTGCCGTTTTCGACGTTTTTGTGAATTTTCAGTCTATTGGTATTAATTCATATATATACGATAAAAATGATGCAAACACATAATTGATTAGATGATAACCTTAAATACTTCATTTTCAATCATCTACTTTTTTCTCGGTTAATTACTGAGTAAGATATTGAAAAGGGGAAAAGTTCGGTTTTTATTGCATATAGCGACGTTTCAGCCGGATTAGAGCGGTTTTACGTGTACATCTTTTCTCAGTAATATAAACGGAAAATCAAGAACATTTTAGTCAATTCTAATGAAAAAACATTGTTTTTTTATCATTTGTATTGGAAACAACATTGTCATATGTCTTTTCTTGGATCTAAATAATACGAAACCTCGCTCAATGATTTGAAGTTAAAATCCACAAACATGGTAAAATAGTGACTTTTTCATGATAATCATGTAGTTTGATATTACGTAAATATACTCATTTTTACCAATATTTCGATACTATTTCATGTAGTATTACGATATGTGATTTGGCCTTCAAATCTCAGAATTTCGCATAATATTGCATTTTAAGCAAGTTTTCTTGCATTTTGTTTCGTACGAAAAATCATCGAATTTAGCAATATTTTGACGTTTATCATCCCCTTCTCCTTTATGTGATTTAAACAAAATATCATCGAATTAGGCAATATTTTGCCGTTTTTAGACGTTTTTGTGAATTTTCAGTTTATGGGTAATAATCCATTATATATACGATGCAAATGATGCAAACACATAATTGATTAGATAATAACCTTAAATACTTCATTTTCAATCATCTATTTGTTTCTCGTTAAAATACTGAGTAAGATATTGAAAGGGGGAGAAGTTCGGTTTTTATTGCATATATCGACGTTTCAGCCGGATTAGAGCGGTTTTACGTGTACATCTTCCCTCCGTAATATAAACGAAAAATCAAGAACATTTTAGTTAATTCTAATGAAAACACATTGTTTTTTATCATTTGTATTGGAAACAACATTGTCATATGTCTTTTCTTGGATCGAAATAATACGAAACCTCGCTCAATGATTTGAAGTTAAAATCCTCAAACATGGTAAAATAGTGACTTTTTAACGTTAATCATGTAGTTTGATATTACGTAAATATACTCAGTTTTACCAATATTTCGATACTATTTCATGTAGTATTACGATATGTGATTTGGCCTTCAAATCTCAGAATTTCGCATAATATTGCATTTTAAGCAAGTTTTCCTGCATTTTGTTTCGTACGAAAAATCATCGAATTTAGCAATATTTTGACGTTTATCATCCCCTTTTACTTTACGTGATTTACACAAAATATCATCGAATTAGGCAATATTTTGCCGTTTTCCACGTTTTTGTGAATTTTCAGTCTATGGGTATTAATTCATATATATATCGACGTTTCAGCCGAATTAGAGCGGTTTTACGTGTACATCTTCCCTCAGTAATATAAACGGAAAATCAAGAACATTTTAGTCAATTCTAATGAAAAAACATTGTTTTTTTATCATTTGTATTGGAAACAACATTGTCATATGTCTTTTCTTGTATCTAAATAATACGAAACCTCGCTCAATGATTTGAAGTTAAAATCCTCAAATTTGGTAAAATAGTGACTTTTTCACGTTAATCATTTAGTTTGATATTACGTAAATATATTCTTTTTACCAATATTTCGATACTATTTCATGTAGTATTACGATATGTGATTTGGCCTTGAAATACCAGAATTTCGCATAATATTGCATTTTAAGCAAGTTTTCTTGCATTTTGTTTGGTACGCAAAATCATCGAATTTAGCAATATTTTGACGTTTATCATCCCCTTCTCCTTTATGTGATTTAAAAAAAATATCATCGAATTAGGCAATATTTTGCCGTTTTTCCACGTTTTTGTGAATTTTCAGTTTATGGGTATTAATTCATTATATATACGATAAAAATGATGCAAACACATAATTGATTAGATAATAACCTTAAATACTTCATTTTCAATCATCTATTTGTTTCTCGTTAAAATACTGAGTATGATATTGAAAAGGGGAGAAATTCGGTTTTTATTGCATATATCGACGTTTCAGCCGGATTAGAGCGGTTTTACGTGTACATCTTCCCTCAGTAATATAAACGGAAAATCAAGAACATTTTAGTTAATTCTAATGAAAACACATAAAACACGTTTTTTTTTTATCATTTGTATTGGAAACAACATTGTAATATGTCTTTTCTTGGATCTAAATAATACGAAACCTTGCTCAATTATTTGAAGTTAAAATCCTCAAATTTGGTAAAATAGTGACTTTTTCACGTTAATCATGTAGTTTGATATTACGTAAATATATTCATTTTTACCAATATTTCGATACTATTTCATGTAGTATTACGATATGTGATTTGGCCTTGAATTCTCAGAATTTCGCATAACATTGCAATTTAAGCAAGTTTTCTTGCATTTTGTTTCGTACGAAAAATCATCGAATTTAGCAATATTTTGACGTTTATCATCCCCTTTTCCTTTATGTGATTTAAACAAAATATCATCGAATTAGGCAATATTTTGCCGTTTTCCACGTTTTTGTGAATTTTCAGTCTATGGGTATTAATTCATATATATACGATAAAAATGATGCAAACACATAATTGATTAGATGATAACCTTAAATACTTCATTTTCAATCATCTATTTGTTTCTCGTTAAAATACTGAGTAAGATATTGAAAGGGGGAGAAGTTCGGTTTTTATTGCATATATCGACGTTTCAGCCGGATTAGAGCGGTACGTGTACATCTTCCCTCCGTAATATAAACTAAAAATCAAGAACATTTTAGTTAATTCTAATGAAAATACATTGTTTTTTTTATCATTTGTATTGGAAACAACATTGTCATATGTCTTTTCTTGGATCTAAATAATACGAAACCTCGCTCAATGATTTGAAGTTAAAATCCTCAAATATGGTAAAATAGTGACTTTTTACACGTTAATCATGTAGTTTGATATTACGTAAATATATTAATTTTTACAAATATTTCGATACTATTTCATGTAGTATTACGATATGTGATTTGGCCTTCAAATCTCAGAATTTCGCATAATATTGCATTTTAAGCAAGTTTTCTTGCATTTTGTTTCGTACGAAAAATCATCGCATTTAGCAATATTTTGACGTTTATCATCCCCTTTTCCTTTATGTGATTTAAACAAAATATCATCGAATTAGGCAATATTTTGCCGTTTTCCACGTTTTTGTGAATTTTCAGCCTATTGGTATTAATTCATATATATACGATAAAAATGATGCAAACACATAATTGATTAGATGATAACCTTAAATACTTCATTTTGAATCATCTATTTGTTTCTCGTTAAAATACTGAGTAAGATATTGAAAAGAGGAGAAATTCGGTTTTTATTGCATATATCGACGTTTCAGCCGGATTAGAGCGGTTTTACGTGTACATCTTCCCTCAGTAATATAAACGGAAAATCAGGAACATTTTAGTCAATTCTAATGAAAACACATTGTTTTTGTATCATTTGTATTGGAAACAACATTGTCATATGTCTTTTCTTGGATCTAAATAATACGAAACCTCGCTCAATGATTTGAAGTTAAAATCCTCAAATTTGGTAAAATAGTGACTTTTTCACGTTAATCATGTAGTTTGATATTACGTAAATATATTCATTTTTACCAATATTTCGATACTATTTCATGTAGTATCACGATACGTGATTTGGCCTTCAAATCTCAGAATTTCGCATAACATTGCAATTTAAGCAAGTTTTCTTGCATTTTGTTTCGTACGAAAAATCATCGAATTTAGCAATATTTTGACGTTTATCATCCCCTTTTCCTTTATGTGATTTAAACAAAATATCATCGAATTAGGCAATATTTTGCCGTTTTCCACGTTTTTGTGAATTTTCAGTCTATGGGTATTAATTCATATATATACGATAAAAATGATGCAAACACATAATTGATTAGATGATAACCTTAAATACTTCATTTTCAATCATCTATTTGTTTCTCGTTAAAATACTGAGTAAGATATTGAAAAGGGGAGAAGTTCGGTTTTTATTGCATATATCGACGTTTCAGCCGGATTAGAGCGGTTTTACGTGTACATCTTCCCTCGGTAATATAAACGGAAAATCAAGAACATTTTAGTTAATTCTAATGAAAACACATAAAACACGTTTTTTTTTTATCATTTGTATTGGAAACAACATTGTAATATGTCTTTTCTTGGATCTAAATAATACGAAACCTTGCTCAATTATTTGAAGTTAAAATCCTCAAATTTGGTAAAATAGTGACTTTTTCACGTTAATCATGTAGTTTGATATTACGTAAATATATTCATTTTTACCAATATTTCGATACTATTTCATGTAGTATTACGATATGTGATTTGGCCTTGAAATTTCAGAATTTCGCATAATATTGCATTTTAAGCAAGTTTTCTTTCATTTTGTTTAGTACGCAAAATCATCGAATTTAGCAATATTTTGACGTTTATCATCCCCTTCTCCTTTATGTGATTTAAACAAAATATCTTCGAATTAGGCAATATTTTGCCGTTTTTAGACGTTTTTGTGAATTTTCAGTTTATGGGTATTAATTAATTATATATACGAAAAAAATGATGCAAACACATAATTGATTAGATAATAACCTTAAATACTTCATTTTCAATCATCTATTTGTTTCTCGTTAAAATACTGAGTAAGATATTGAAAGGGGGAGAAGTTCGGTTTTTATTGCATATATCGACGTTTCAGCCGGATTAGAGCGGTTTTACGTGTACATCTTCCCTCCGTAATATAAACGAAAAATCAAGAACATTTTAGTTAATTCTAATGAAAACACATTGTTTTTTATCATTTGTATTGGAAACAACATTGTCATATGTCTTTTCTTGGATCGAAATAATACGAAACCTCGCTCAATGATTTGAAGTTAAAATCCTCAAAGATGGTAAAATAGTGACTTTTTCACGTTAATCACGTAGTTTGATATTACGTAAATATACTCATTTTTACCAATATTTCGATACTATTTCATGTAGTATTACGATATGTGATTTGGCCTTCAAATCTCAGAATTTCGCATAATATTGCATTTTAAGCAAGTTTTTCTTCCATTTTGTTTCGTACGAAAAATCATCGAATTTAGCAATATTTTGACGTTTATCATCCCCTTTTCCTTTATGTGATTTAAACAAAATATCATCGAATTAGGCAATATTTTGCCGTTTTCCACGTTTTTGTGAATTTTCAGTCTATGGGTATTAATTCATATATATACGATAAAAGTGATGCAAACACATAATTGATTAGATGATAACCTTAAATACTTCATTTTCAATCATCTATTTGTTTCTCGTTAAAATACTGAGTAAGATATTGAAAGGGGGAGAAGTTCGGTTTTTATTGCATATATCGACGTTTCAGCCGGATTAGAGCGGTTTTACGTGTACATCTTCCCTCCGTAATATAAACTAAAAATCAAGAACATTTTAGTTAATTCTAATGAAAATACATTGTTTTTTTTATCATTTGTATTGGAAACAACATTGTCATATGTCTTTTCTTGGATCTAAATAATACGAAACCTCGCACAATGATTTGAAGTTAAAATCCTCAAATTTGGTAAAATAGTGACTTTTTTACACGTTAATCATGAGTTTGATATTACGTAAATATATTCATTTTTACCAATATTTCGATACTATTTCATGTAGTATTACGATATGTGATTTGGCCTTCAAATCTCAGAATTTCGCATAATATTGCATTTTAAGCAAGTTTTCTTGCATTTTGTTTCGTACGAAAAATCATCGAATTTAGCAATATTTTGACGTTTATCATCCCCTTTTCCTTGATGTGATTTAAACAAAATATCATCGAATTAGGCAATATTTTGCCGTTTTCGACGTTTTTGTGAATTTTCAGTCTATTGGTATTAATTCATATATATACGATAAAAATGATGCAAACACATAATTGATTAGATGATAACCTTAAATACTTCATTTTCAATCATCTACTTTTTTCTCGTTAAAATACTGAGTAAGATATTGAAAAGGGGAAAAGTTCGGTTTTTATTGCATATAGCGACGTTTCAGCCGGATTAGAGCGGTTTTACGTGTACATCTTTTCTCAGTAATATAAACGGAAAATCAAGAACATTTTAGTCAATTCTAATGAAAAAACATTGTTTTTTTATCATTTGTATTGGAAACAACATTGTCATATGTCTTTTCTTGGATCTAAATAATACGAAACCTCGCTCAATGATTTGAAGTTAAAATCCACAAACATGGTAAAATAGTGACTTTTTCATGATAATCATGTAGTTTGATATTACGTAAATATACTCATTTTTACCAATATTTCGATACTATTTCATGTAGTATTACGATATGTGATTTGGCCTTCAAATCTCAGAATTTCGCATAATATTGCATTTTAAGCAAGTTTTCCTGCATTTTGTTTCGTACGAAAAATCATCGAATTTAGCAATATTTTGACGTTTATCATCCCCTTCTCCTTTATGTGATTTAAACAAAATATCATCGAATTAGGCAATATTTTGCCGTTTTCCACGTTTTTGTGAATTTTCAGTTTATGGGTATTAATCCATTATATATACGATGCAAATGATGCAAACACATAATTGATTAGATAATAACCTTAAATACTTCATTTTCAATCATCTATTTGTTTCTCGTTAAAATACTGAGTAAGATATTGAAAGGGGGAGAAGTTCGGTTTTTATTGCATATATCGACGTTTCAGCCGGATTAGAGCGGTTTTACGTGTACATCTTCCCTCAGTAATATAAACTAAAAATCAAGAACATTTTAGTTAATTCTAATGAAAATACATTGTTTTTTTATCATTTGTATTGGAAACAACATTGTCATATGTCTTTTCTTGGATCTAAATAATACGAAACCTCGCTCAATGATTTGAAGTTAAAATCCTCAAATATGGTAAAATAGTGACTTTTTTACACGTTAATCATGTAGTTTGATATTACGTAAATATATTCATTTTTACCAATATTTTGATACTATTTCATGTAGTATTACGATATGTGATTTGGCCTTCAAATCTCAGAATTTCGCATAATATTGCATTTTAAGCAAGTTTTCTTGCATTTTGTTTCGTACGAAAAATCATCGAATTTAGCAATATTTTGACGTTTATCATCCCCTTTTCCTTTATTTGATTTAAACAAAATATCATCGAATTAGGCAATATTTTGCCGTTTTCCACGTTTTTGTGAATTTTCAGTCTATTGGTATTAATTCATATATATACGATAAAAATGATGCAAACACATAATTGATTAGATGATAACCTTAAATACTTCATTTTCAATCATCTATTTGTTTCTCGTTAAAATACTGAGTAAGATATTGAAAAGGGGAGAAGTTCGGTTTTTATTGCATATATCGACGTTTCAGCCGGATTAGAGCGGTTTTACGTGTACATCTTCCCTCAGTAATATAAACGGAAAATCAAGAACATTTTAGTCAATTCTAATGAAAAAACATTGTTTTTTTATAATTTGTATTGGAAACAACATTGTCATATGTCTTTTCTTGTATCTAAATAATACGAAACCTCGCTCAATGATTTGAAGTTAAAATCCTCAAATTTGGTAAGATAGTGACTTTTTCACGTTAATCATTTAGTTTGATATTACGTAAATATATTCTTTTTACCAATATTTCGATACTATTTTATGTAGTATTACGATATGTGATTTGGCCTTGAAATACCAGAATTTCGCATAATATTGCATTTTAAGCAAGTTTTCTTGCATTTTGTTTGGTACGCAAAATCATCGAATTTAGCAATATTTTGACGTTTATCATCCCCTTCTCCTTTATGTGATTTAAAAAAAATATCATCGAATTAGGCAATATTTTGCCGTTTTTCCACGTTTTTGTGAATTTTCAGTTTATGGGTATTAATTCATTATATATACGATAAAAATGATGCAAACACATAATTGATTAGATAATAACCTTAAATACTTCATTTTCAATCATCTATTTGTTTCTCGTTAAAATACTGAGTAAGATATTGAAAGGGGGAGAAGTTCGGTTTTTATTGCATATATCGACGTTTCAGCCGGATTAGAGCGGATTTACGTGTACATCTTCCCTCCGTAATATAAACTAAAAATCAAGAACATTTTAGTTAATTCTAATGAAAATACATTGTTTTTTTTATCATTTGTATTGGAAACAACATTGTCATATGTCTTTTCTTGGATCTAAATAATACGAAACCTCGCTCAATGATTTGAAGTTAAAATCCTCAAATATGGTAAAATAGTGTCTTTTTTACACGTTAATCATGAGTTTGATATTACGTAAATATATTCATTTTTACCAATATTTCGATACTATTTCATGTAGTATTACGATATGTGATTTGGCCTTCAAATCTCAGAATTTCGCATAATATTGCATTTTAAGCAAGTTTTCTTGCATTTTGTTTCGTACGAAAAATCATCGAATTTAGCAATATTTTGACGTTTATCATCCCCTTCTCCTTTATGTGATTTAAAAAAAAATATCATCGAATTAGGCAATATTTTGCCGTTTTTCCACGTTTTTGTGAATTTTCAGTTTATGGGTATTATTTCATTATATATACGATAAAAATGATGCAAACACATAAGTGATTAGATAATAACCTTAAATACTTCATTTTCAATCATCTATTTGTTTCTCGTTAAAATACTGAGTAAGATATTGAAAGGGGGAGAAGTTCGGTTTTTATTGCATATATCGACGTTTCAGCCGGATTAGAGCGGTACGTGTACATCTTCCCTCCGTAATATAAACTAAAAATCAAGAACATTTTAGTTAATTCTAATGAAAATACATTGTTTTTTTATCATTTGTATTGGAAACAACATTGTCATATGTCTTTTCTTGGATCTAAATAATACGAAACCTCGCTCAATGATTTGAAGTTAAAATCCTCAAATATGGTAAAATAGTGACTTTTTACACGTTAATCATGTAGTTTGATATTACGTAAATATATTAATTTTTACCAATATTTCGATACTATTTCATGTAGTATTACGATATGTGATTTGGCCTTCAAATCTCAGAATTTCGCATAATATTGCATTTTAAGCAAGTTTTCTTGCATTTTGTTTCGTTCGAAAAATCAACGCATTTAGCAATATTTTGACGTTTATCATCCCCTTTTCCTTGATGTGATTTAAACAAAATATCATCGAATTAGGCAATATTTTGCCGTTTTCCACGTTTTTGTGAATTTTCAGCCTATTGGTATTAATTCATATATATACGATAAAAATGATGCAAACACATAATTGATTAGATGATAACCTTAAATACTTCATTTTGAATCATCTATTTGTTTCTCGTTAAAATACTGAGTAAGATATTGAAAAGGGGAGAAATTCGGTTTTTATTGCATATATCGACGTTTCAGCCGGATTAGAGCGGTTTTACGTGTACATCTTCCCTCAGTAATATAAACGGAAAATCAGGAACATTTTAGTCAATTCTAATGAAAACACATTGTTTTTGTATCATTTGTATTGGAAACAACATTGTCATATGTCTTTTCTTGGATCTAAATAATACGAAACCTCGCTCAATGATTTGAAGTTAAAATCCTCAAATTTGGTAAAATAGTGACTTTTTCACGTTAATCATGTAGTTTGATATTACGTAAATATATTCATTTTTACCAATATTTCGATACTATTTCATGTAGTATCACGATACGTGATTTGGCCTTCAAATCTCAGAATTTCGCATAACATTGCAATTTAAGCAAGTTTTCTTGCATTTTGTTTCGTACGAAAAATCATCGAATTTAGCAATATTTTGACGTTTATCATCCCCTTTTCCTTTATGTGATTTAAACAAAATATCATCGAATTAGGCAATATTTTGCCGTTTTCCACGTTTTTGTGAATTTTCAGTCTATGGGTATTAATTCATATATATACGATAAAAATGATGCAAACACATAATTGATTAGATGATAACCTTAAATACTTCATTTTCAATCATCTATTTGTTTCTCGTTAAAATACTGAGTAAGATATTGAAAAGGGGAGAAGTTCGGTTTTTATTGCATATATCGACGTTTCAGCCGGATTAGAGCGGTTTTACGTGTACATCTTCCCTCGGTAATATAAACGGAAAATCAAGAACATTTTAGTTAATTCTAATGAAAACACATAAAACACGTTTTTTTTTATTATTTGTATTGGAAACAACATTGTAATATGTCTTTTCTTGGATCTAAATAATACGAAACCTTGCTCAATTATTTGAAGTTAAAATCCTCAAATTTGGTAAAATAGTGACTTTTTCACGTTAATCATGTAGTTTGATATTACGTAAATATATTCATTTTTACCAATATTTCGATACTATTTCATGTAGTATTACGATATGTGATTTGGCCTTGAAATCTCAGAATTTCGCATAATATTGCATTTTAAGCAAGTTTTCTTGCATTTTGTTTGGTACGCAAAATCATCGAATTTAGCAATATTTTGACGTTTATCATCCCCTTCTCCTTTATATGATTTAAACAAAATATCATCGAATTAGGCAATATTTTGCCGTTTTTCCACGTTTTTGTGAATTTTCAGTTTATGGGTATTAATTCATTATATATACGATAAAAATGATGCAAACACATAATTGATTAGATAAAAACCTTAAATACTTCATTTTCAATCATCTATTTGTTTCTCGTTAAAATACTGAGTAAGATATTGAAAGGGGGAGAAGTTCGGTTTTTATTGCATATATCGACGTTTCAGCCGGATTAGAGCGGTTTTACGTGTACATCTTCCCTCCGTAATATAAACTAAAAATCAAGAACATTTTAGTTAATTCTAATGAAAATACATTGTTTTTTTTATCATTTGTATTGGAAACAACATTGTCATATGTCTTTTCTTGGATCTAAATAATACGAAACCTCGCTCAATGATTTGAAGTTAAAATCCTCAAATATGGTAAAATAGTGACTTTTTTACACGTTAATCATGAGTTTGATATTACGTAAATATATTCATTTTTACCAATATTTCGATACTATTTCATGTAGTATTACGATATGTGATTTGGCCTTCAAATCTCAGAATTTCGCATAATATTGCATTTTAAGCAAGTTTTCTTGCATTTTGTTTCGTACGAAAAATCATCGAATTTAGCAATATTTTGACGTTTATCATCCCCTTCTCCTTTATGTGATTTAAAAAAAAAATATCATCGAATTAGGCAATATTTTGCCGTTTTTCCACGTTTTTGTGAATTTTCAGTTTATGGGTATTAATTCATTATATATACGATAAAAATGATGCAAACACATAATTGATTAGATAATAACCTTAAATACTTCATTTTCAATCATCTATTTGTTTCTCGTTAAAATACTGAGTAAGATATTGAAAGGGGGAGAAGTTCGGTTTTTATTGCATATATCGACGTTTCAGCCGGATTAGAGCGGTACGTGTACATCTTCCCTCCGTAATATAAACTAAAAATCAAGAACATTTTAGTTAATTCTAATGAAAATACATTGTTTTTTTATCATTTGTATTGGAAACAACATTGTCATATGTCTTTTCTTGGATCTAAATAATACGAAACCTCGCTCAATGATTTGAAGTTAAAATCCTCAAATATGGTAAAATAGTGACTTTTTACACGTTAATCATGTAGTTTGATATTACGTAAATATATTAATTTTTACAAATATTTCGATACTATTTCATGTAGTATTACGATATGTGATTTGGCCTTCAAATCTCAGAATTTCGCATAATATTGCATTTTAAGCAAGTTTTCTTGCATTTTGTTTCGTACGAAAAATCATCGCATTTAGCAATATTTTGACGTTTATCATCCCCTTTTCCTTGATGTGATTTAAACAAAATATCATCGAATTAGGCAATATTTTGCCGTTTTCCACGTTTTTGTGAATTTTCAGCCTATTGGTATTATTCATATATATACGATAAAAATGATGCAAACACATAATTGATTAGATGATAACCTTAAATACTTCATTTTGAATCATCTATTTGTTTCTCGTTAAAATACTGAGTAAGATATTGAAAAGGGGAGAAATTCGGTTTTTATTGCATATATCGACGTTTCAGCCGGATTAGAGCGGTTTTACGTGTACATCTTCCTTCAGTAATATAAACGGAAAATCAGGAACATTTTAGTCAATTCTAATAAAAACACATTGTTTTTGTATCATTTGTATTGGAAACAACATTGTCATATGTCTTTTCTTGGATCTAAATAATACGAAACCTCGCTCAATGATTTGAAGTTAAAATCCTCAAATTTGGTAAAATAGTGACTTTTTCACGTTAATCATGTAGTTTGATATTACGTAAATATATTCATTTTTACCAATATTTCGATACTATTTCATGTAGTATCACGATACGTGATTTGGCCTTCAAATCTCAGAATTTCGCATAACATTGCAATTTAAGCAAGTTTTCTTGCATTTTGTTTCGTACGAAAAATCATCGAATTTAGCAATATTTTGACGTTTATCATCCCCTTTTCCTTGATGTGATTTAAACAAAATATCATCGAATTAGGCAATATTTTGCCGTTTTCCACGTTTTTGTGAATTTTCAGCCTATTGGTATTATTCATATATATACGATAAAAATGATGCAAACACATAATTGATTAGATGATAACCTTAAATACTTCATTTTGAATCATCTATTTGTTTCTCGTTAAAATACTGAGTAAGATATTGAAAAGGGGAGAAATTCGGTTTTTATTGCATATATCGACGTTTCAGCCGGATTAGAGCGGTTTTACGTGTACATCTTCCTTCAGTAATATAAACGGAAAATCAGGAACATTTTAGTCAATTCTAATAAAAACACATTGTTTTTGTATCATTTGTATTGGAAACAACATTGTCATATGTCTTTTCTTGGATCTAAATAATACGAAACCTCGCTCAATGATTTGAAGTTAAAATCCTCAAATTTGGTAAAATAGTGACTTTTTCACGTTAATCATGTAGTTTGATATTACGTAAATATATTCATTTTTACCAATATTTCGATACTATTTCATGTAGTATTACGATATGTGATTTGGCCTTGAAATCTCAGAATTTCGCATAATATTGCATTTTAAGCAAGTTTTCTTGCATTTTGTTTGGTACGCAAAATCATCGAATTTAGCAATATTTTGACGTTTATCATCCCCTTCTCCTTTATATGATTTAAACAAAATATCATCGAATTAGGCAATATTTTGCCGTTTTTCCACGTTTTTGTGAATTTTCAGTTTATGGGTATTAATTCATTATATATACGATAAAAATGATGCAAACACATAATTGATTAGATAATAACCTTAAATACTTCATTTTCAATCATCTATTTGTTTCTCGTTAAAATACTGAGTAAAATATTGAAAGGGGGAGAAGTTCGATTTTTATTGCATATATCGACGTTTCAGCCGGATTAGAGCGGTTTTACGTGTACATCTTCCCTCCGTAATATAAACTAAAAATCAAGAACATTTTAGTTAATTCTAATGAAAATACATTGTTTTTTTTATCATTTGTATTGGAAACAACATTGTCATATGTCTTTTCTTGGATCTAAATAATACGAAACCTCGCTCAATGATTTGAAGTTAAAATCATCAAATATGGTAAAATAGTGACTTTTTACACGTTAATCATGAGTTTGATATTACGTAAATATATTCATTTTTACCAATATTTCGATACTATTTCATGTAGTATTACGATATGTGATTTGGCCTTCAAATCTCAGAATTTCGCATAATATTGCATTTTAAGCAAGTTTTCTTGCATTTTGTTTCGTACGAAAAATCATCGAATTTAGCAATATTTTGACGTTTATCATCCCCTTCTCCTTTATGTAATTTAAACAAAATATCATCGAATTAGGCAATATTTTGCCGTTTTTCCA
Source organism: Procambarus clarkii (assembly GCF_040958095.1). NCBI lineage: Eukaryota > Metazoa > Arthropoda > Malacostraca > Decapoda > Cambaridae > Procambarus > Procambarus clarkii. The sequence goes on along the minus strand of NW_027189308.1, from coordinate 124,924 downwards.
CGTTTTTGTGAATTTTCAGTTTATGGGTATTAATTCATTATATATACGATGCAAATGATGCAAACACATAATTGATTAGATAATAACCTTAAATACTTCATTTTCAATCATCTATTTGTTTCTCGTTAAAATACTGAGTAAGATATTGAAAGGGGGAGAAGTTCGGTTTTTATTGCATATATCGACGTTTCAGCCGGATTAGAGCGGTTTTACGTGTACATCTTCCCTCCGTAATATAAACTAAAAATCAAGAACATTTTAGTTAATTCTAATGAAAATACATTGTTTTTTTTATCATTTGTATTGGAAACAACATTGTCATATGTCTTTTCTTGGATCTAAATAATACGAAACCTCGCTCAATGATTTGAAGTTAAAATCCTCAAATATGGTAAAATAGTGACTTTTTTACACGTTAATCATGAGTTTGATATTACGTAAATATATTCATTTTTACCAATATTTCGATACTATTTCATGTAGTATTACGATATGTGATTTGGCCTTCAAATCTCAGAATTTCGCATAATATTGCATTTTAAGCAAGTTTTCTTGCATTTTGTTTCGTACGAAAAATCATCGAATTTAGCAATATTTTGACGTTTATCATCCCCTTCTCCTTTACGTAATTTAAACAAAATATCATCGAATTAGGCAATATTTTGCCGTTTTTCCACGTTTTTGTGAATTTTCAGTTTATGGGTATTAATTCATTATATATACGATGCAAATGATGCAAACACATAATTGATTAGATAATAACCCTAAATACTTCATTTTCAATCATCTATTTGTTTCTCGTTAAAATACTGAGTAAGATATTGAAAGGGGGAGAAGTTCGGTTTTTATTGTATATAGCGACGTTTCAGCCGGATTAGAGCGGTTTTACGTGTACATCTTCCCTCCGTAATATAAACGAAAAATCAAGAACATTTTAGTTAATTCTAATGAAAACACATTGTTTTTTATCATTTGTATTGGAAACAACATTGTCATATGTCTTTTCTTGGATCTAAATAATACGAAACCTCGCTCAATGATTTGAAGTTAAAATCCACAAACATGGTAAAATAGTGACTTTTTCACGATAATCATGTAGTTTGATATTACGTAAATATACTCATTTTTACCAATATTTCGATACTATTTCATGTAGTATTACGATATGTGATTTGGCCTTCAAATTTCAGAATTTCGCATAATATTGCATTTTAAGCAAGTTTTCCTGCATTTTGTTTCGTACGAAAAATCATCGAATTTAGCAATATTTTGACGTTTATCATCCCCTTTTCCTTTTTGTGATTTAAACAAAATATCATCGTATTAGGCAATATTTTGCCGTTTTCCACGTTTTTGTGAATTTTCAGTCTATGGGTATTAATTCATATATATGCGATAAAAGTGATGCAAACACATAATTGATTAGATGATAACCTTAAATACTTCATTTTCAATCATCTATTTGTTTCTCGTTAAAATACTGAGTAAGATATTGAAAGGGGGAGAAGTTCGGTTTTTATTGCATATATCGACGTTTCAGCCGGATTAGAGCGGTACGTGTACATCTTCCCTCCGTAATATAAACTAAAAATCAAGAACATTTTAGTCAATTCTAATGAAAATACATTGTTTTTTTTATCATTTGTATTGGAAACAACATTGTCATATGTCTTTTCTTGGATCTAAATAATACGAAACCTCGCTCAATGATTTGAAGTTAAAATCCTCAAATATGGTAAAATAGTGACTTTTTACACGTTAATCATGTAGTTTGATATTACGTAAATATATTCATTTTTACCAATATTTCGATACTATTTCATGTAGTATTACGATATGTGATTTGGCCTTCAAATCTCAGAATTTCGCATAATATTGCATTTTAAGCAAGTTTTCTTGCATTTTGTTTCGTACGAAAAATCATCGCATTTAGCAATATTTTGACGTTTATCATCCCCTTCTCCTTTATGTGATTTAAACAAAATATCATCGAATTAGGCAATATTTTGCCGTTTTTCCACGTTTTTGTGAATTTTCAGTTTATGGGTATTAATTCATTATATATACGATAAAAATGATGCAAACACATAATTGATTAGATAATAACCTTAAATACTTCATTTTCAATCATCTATTTGTTTCTCGTTAAAATACTGAGTAAGATATTGAAAGGGGGAGAAGTTCGGTTTTTATTGCATATATCGACGTTTCAGCCGGATTAGAGCGGTTTTACGTGTACATCTTCCCTCAGTAATATAAACGGAAAATCAGGAACATTTTAGTCAATTCAAATGAAAACACATTGTTTTTTTATCATTTGTATTGGAAACAACATTGTCATATGTCTTTTCTTGGATCTAAATAATACGAAACCTCGCTCAATGATTTGACGTTAAAATCCTCAAATTTGGTAAAATAGTGACTTTTTCACGTTAATCATGAAGTTTGATATTACGTAAATATATTCATTTTTACCAATATTTCGATACTATTTCATGTAGTATCACGATACGTGATTTGGCCTTCAAATCTCAGAATTTCGCATAACATTGCAATTTAAGCAAGTTTTCTTGCATTTTGTTTCGTACGAAAAATCATCGAATTTAGCAATATTTTGACGTTTATCAACCCCTTTTCCTTTATGTGATTTAAACAAAATATCATCGAATTAGGCAATATTTTGCCGTTTTCCACGTTTTTGTGAATTTTCAGTCTATTTGTATTAATTCATATATATACGATAAAAATGATGCAAACACATAATTGATTAGATGATAACCTTAAATACTTCATTTTCAATCATCTATTTGTTTCTCGTTAAAATACTGAGTAAGATATTGAAAAGGGGAGAAGTTCGGTTTTTATTGCATATATCGACGTTTCAGCCGGATTAGAGCGGTTTTACGTGTACATCTTCCCTCGGTAATATAAACGGAAAATCAAGAACATTTTAGTTAATTCTAATGAAAACACATAAAACACGTTTTTCTTTTATCATTTGTATTGGAAACAACATTGTAATATGTCTTTTCTTGGATCTAAATAATACGAAACCTTGCTCAATTATTTGAAGTTAAAATCCTCAAATTTGGTAAAATAGTGACTTTTTCACGTTAATCATGTAGTTTGATATTACGTAAATATATTCATTTTTACCAATATTTCGATACTATTTCATGTAGTATTACGATATGTGATTTGGCCTTGAAATCTCAGAATTTCGCATAATATTGCATTTTAAGCAAGTTTTCTTGCATTTTGTTTGGTACGCAAAATCATCGAATTTAGCAATATTTTGACGTTTATCATCCCCTTCTCCTTTATGTGATTTAAACAAAATATAATCGAATTAGGCAATATTTTGCCGTTTTTCCACGTTTTTGTGAATTTTCAGTTTATGGGTATTAATTCATTATATATACGATAAAAATGATGCAAACACATAATTGATTAGATAATAACCTTAAATACTTCATTTTCAATCATCTATTTGTTTCTCGTTAAAATACTGAGTAAGATATTGAAAGGGGGAGAAGTTCGGTTTTTATTGCATATATCGACGTTTCAGCCGGATTAGAGCGGTTTTACGTGTACATCTTCCCTCCGTAATATAAACTAAAAATCAAGAACATTTTAGATAATTCTAATGAAAATACATTGTTTTTTTTATCATTTGTATTGGAAACAACATTGTCATATGTCTTTTCTTGGATCTAAATAATACGAAACCTCGCTCAATGATTTGAAGTTAAAATCCTCAAATATGGTAAAATAGTGACTTTTTTACACGTTAATCATGAGTTTGATATTACGTAAATATATTCATTTTTACTAATATTTCGATACTATTTCATGTAGTATTACGATATGTGATTTGGCCTTCAAATCTCAGAATTTCGCATAATATTGCATTTTAAGCAAGTTTTCTTGCATTTTGTTTCGTACGAAAAATCATCGAATTTAGCAATATTTTGACGTTTATCATCCCCTTTTCCTTGATGTGATTTAAACAAAATATCATCGAATTAGGCAATATTTTGCCGTTTTCCACGTTTTTGTGAATTTTCAGTTTATTGGTATTAATTCATATATATACGATAAAAATGATGCAAACACATAATTGATTAGATGATAACCTTAAATACTACATTTTCAATCATCTATTTGTTTCTCGTTAAAATACTGGGTAAGATATTGAAAAGGGGAGAAGTTCGGTTTTTATTGCATATATCGACGTTTCAGCCGGATTAGAGCGGTTTTACGTGTACATCTTCCCTCCGTAATATAAACGAAAAATCAAGAACATTTTAGTTAATTCTAATGAAAATACATTGTTTTTTTTATCATTTGTATTGGAAACAACATTGTCATATGTCTTTTCTTGGATCTAAATAATACGAAACCTCGCTCAATGATTTGAAGTTAAAATCCTCAAATATGGTAAAATAGTGACTTTTTTACACGTTAATCATGAGTTTGATATTACGTAAATATATTCATTTTTACCAATATTTCGATACTATTTCATGTAGTATTACGATATGTGATTTGGCCTTCAAATCTCAGAATTTCGCATAATATTGCATTTTAAGCAAGTTTTCTTGCATTTTGTTTCGTACGAAAAATCATCGAATTTAGCAATATTTTGACGTTTATCATCCCCTTTTCCTTGATGTGATTTAAACAAAATATCATCGAATTAGGCAATATTTTGCCGTTTTCCACGTTTTTGTGAATTTTCAGTCTATTGGTATTAATTCATATATATACGATAAAAATGATGCAAACACATAATTGATTAGATGATAACCTTAAATACTTCATTTTCAATCATCTATTTGTTTCTCGTTAAAATACTGGGTAAGATATTGAAAAGGGGAGAAGTTCGGTTTTTATTGCATATAGCGACGTTTCAGCCGGATTAGAGCGGTTTTACGTGTACATCTTTTCTCAGTAATATAAACGGAAAATCAAGAACATTTTAGTCAATTCTAATGAAAAAACATTGTTTTTTTATCATTTGTATTGAAAACAACATTGTCATATGTCTTTTCTTGGATCTAAATAATACGAAACCTCGCTCAATGATTTGAAGTTAAAATCCACAAACATGGTAAAATAGTGACTTTTTCATGATAATCATGTAGTTTGATATCACGTAAATATACTCATTTTTACCAATATTTCGATACTATTTCATGTAGTATTACGATATGTGATTTGGCCTTCAAATCTCAGAATTTCGCATAATATTGCATTTTAAGCAAGTTTTCTTGCATTTTGTTTCGTACGAAAAATCATCGAATTTAGCAATATTTTGACGTTTATCATCCCCTTCTCCTTTATGTGATTTAAACAAAATATCATCGAATTAGGCAATATTTTGCCGTTTTTCCACGTTTTTGTGAATTTTCAGTTTATGGGTATTAATTCATTATATATACGATGCAAATGATGCAAACACATAATTGATTAGATAATAACCTTAAATACTTCATTTTCAATCATCTATTTGTTTCTCGTTAAAATACTGAGTAAGATATTGAAAGGGGGAGAAGTTCGGTTTTTATTGCATATATCGACGTTTCAGCCGGATTAGAGCGGTTTTACGTGTACATCTTCCCTCCGTAATATAAACGAAAAATCAAGAACATTTTAGTTAATTCTAATGAAAACACATTGTTTTTTATCATTTGTATTGGAAACAACATTGTCATATGTCTTTTCTTGGATCGAAATAATACGAAACCTCGCTCAATGATTTGAAGTTAAAATCCTCAAACATGGTAAAATAGTGACTTTTTCACGTTAATCATGTAGTTTGATATTACGTAAATATACTCATTTTTACCAATATTTCGATACTATTTCATGTAGTATTACGATATGTGATTTGGCCTTCAAATCTCAGAATTTCGCATAATATTGCATTTTAAGCAAGTTTTCCTGCATTTTGTTTCGTACGAAAAATCATCGAATTTAGCAATATTTTGACGTTTATCATCCCCTTTTCCTTAATGTGATTTAAACAAAATATCATCGAATTAGGCAATATTTTGCCGTTTTCCACGTTTTTGTGAATTTTCAGTCTATGGGTATTAATTCATATATATGCGATAAAAGTGATGCAAACACATAATTGATTAGATGATAACCTTAAATACTTCATTTTCAATCATCTATTTGTTTCTCGTTAAAATACTGAGTAAGATATTGAAAAGGGGAGAAATTCGGTTTTTATTGCATATATCGACGTTTCAGCCGGATTAGAGCGGTTTTACGTGTACATCTTCCCTCAGTAATATAAACGGAAAATCAGGAACATTTTAGTCAATTCAAATGAAAACACATTGTTTTTTTATCATTTGTATTGGAAACAACATTGTCATATGTCTTTTCTTAGATCTAAATAATACGAAACCTCGCTCAATGATTTGAAGTTAAAATCCTCAAATTTGGTAAAATAGTGACTTTTTCACGTTAATCATGTAGTTTGATATTACGTAAATATATTCATTTTTACCAATATTTCGATACTATTTCATGTAGTATCACGATACGTGATTTGGCCTTCAAATCTCAGAATTTCGCATAACATTGCAATTTAAGCAAGTTTTCTTGCATTTTGTTTCGTACGAAAAATCATCGAATTTAGCAATATTTTGACGTTTATCATCCCCTTTTCCTTGATGTGATTTAAACAAAATATCATCGAATTAGGCAATATTTTGCCGTTTTCCACGTTTTTGTGAATTTTCAGTCTATTGGTATTAATTCATATATATACGATAAAAATGATGCAAACACATAATTGATTAGATGATAACCTTAAATACTTCATTTTCAATCATCTATTTGTTTCTCGTTAAAATACTGGGTAAGAAATTGAAAAGGGGAGAAGTTCGGTTTTTATTGCATATAGCGACGTTTCAGCCGGATTAGAGCGGTTTTACGTGTACATCTTTTCTCAGTAATATAAACGGAAAATCAAGAACATTTTAGTCAATTCTAATGAAAAAACATTGTTTTTTTATCATTTGTATTGAAAACAACATTGTCATATGTCTTTTCTTGGATCTAAATAATACGAAACCTCGCTCAATGATTTGAAGTTAAAATCCACAAACATGGTAAAATAGTGACTTTTTCATGATAATCATGTAGTTTGATATCACGTAAATATACTCATTTTTACCAATATTTCGATACTATTTCATGTAGTATTACGATATGTGATTTGGCCTTCAAATCTCAGAATTTCGCATAATATTGCATTTTAAGCAAGTTTTCTTGCATTTTGTTTCGTACGAAAAATCATCGAATTTAGCAATATTTTGACGTTTATCATCCCCTTCTCCTTTATGTGATTTAAACAAAATATCATCGAATTAGGCAATATTTTGCCGTTTTTCCACGTTTTTGTGAATTTTCAGTTTATGGGTATTAATTCAGTATATATACGATGCAAATGATGCAAACACATAATTGATTAGATAATAACCTTAAATACTTCATTTTCAATCATCTATTTGTTTCTCGTTAAAATACTGAGTAAGATATTGAAAGGGGGAGAAGTTCGGTTTTTATTGCATATATCGACGTTTCAGCCGGATTAGAGCGGTTTTACGTGTACATCTTCCCTCCGTAATATAAACGAAAAATCAAGAACATTTTAGTTAATTCTAATGAAAACACATTGTTTTTTATCATTTGTATTGGAAACAACATTGTCATATGTCTTTTCTTGGATCGAAATAATACGAAACCTCGCTCAATGATTTGAAGTTAAAATCCTCAAACATGGTAAAATAGTGACTTTTTCACGTTAATCATGTAGTTTGATATTACGTAAATATACTCATTTTTACCAATATTTCGATACTATTTCATGTAGTATTACGATATGTGATTTGGCCTTCAAATCTCAGAATTTCGCATAATATTGCATTTTAAGCAAGTTTTCCTGCATTTTGTTTCGTACGAAAAATCATCGAATTTAGCAATATTTTGACGTTTATCATCCCCTTTTCCTTAATGTGATTTAAACAAAATATCATCGAATTAGGCAATATTTTGCCGTTTTCCACGTTTTTGTGAATTTTCAGTCTATGGGTATTAATTCATATATATGCGATAAAAGTGATGCAAACACATAATTGATTAGATGATAACCTTAAATACTTCATTTTCAATCATCTATTTGTTTCTCGTTAAAATACTGAGTAAGATATTGAAAAGGGGAGAAATTCGGTTTTTATTGCATATATCGACGTTTCAGCCGGATTAGAGCGGTTTTACGTGTACATCTTCCCTCAGTAATATAAACGGAAAATCAGGAACATTTTAGTCAATTCAAATGAAAACACATTGTTTTTTTATCATTTGTATTGGAAACAACATTGTCATATGTCTTTTCTTAGATCTAAATAATACGAAACCTCGCTCAATGATTTGAAGTTAAAATCCTCAAATTTGGTAAAATAGTGACTTTTTCACGTTAATCATGTAGTTTGATATTACGTAAATATATTCATTTTTACCAATATTTCGATACTATTTCATGTAGTATCACGATACGTGATTTGGCCTTCAAATCTCAGAATTTCGCATAACATTGCAATTTAAGCAAGTTTTCTTGCATTTTGTTTCGTACGAAAAATCATCGAATTTAGCAATATTTTGACGTTTATCAACCCCTTTTCCTTTATGTGATTTAAACAAAATATCATCGAATTAGGCAATATTTTGCCGTTTTCCACGTTTTTGTGAATTTTCAGTCTATTGGTATTAATTCATATATATACGATAAAAATGATGCAAACACATAATTGATTAGATGATAACCTTAAATACTTCATTTTCAATCATCTATTTGTTTCTCGTTAAAATACTGAGTAAGATATTGAAAAGGGGAGAAGTTCGGTTTTTATTGCATATATCGACGTTTCAGCCGGATTAGAGCGGTTTTACGTGTACATCTTCCCTCGGTAACATAAACGGAAAATCAAGAACATTTTAGTTAATTCTAATGAAAACACATAAAACACGTTTTTTTTTTATCATTTGTATTGGAAACAACATTGTAATATGTCTTTTCTTGGATCTAAATAATACGAAACCTTGCTCAATTATTTGAAGTTAAAATCCTCAAATTTGGTAAAATAGTGACTTTTTCACGTTAATCATGTAATTTGATATTACGTAAATATATTCATTTTTACCAATATTTCGATACTATTTCATGTAGTATTACGATATGTGATTTGGCCTTGAAATCTCAGAATTTCGCATAATATTGCATTTTAAGCAAGTTTTCTTGCATTTTGTTTGGTACGCAAAATCATCGAATTTAGCAATATTTTGACGTTTATCATCCCCTTCTCCTTTATGTGATTTAAACAAAATATCATCGAATTAGGCAATATTTTCCGTTCTCACACAAGACAGTACATATATGACTAGTGCTTAAAGTCAATATGTGGAATGTGATTTAGTACATATGTGATATATTCCCAGTTAACTTTTTTACCAAGGCTCAAACTCTTCCTCACGTACCAATTTACGTCTCACAGTACTCGTCCATCAACGTAGATAGCTGAATAGTCGTGATTGGTTCAATTATAACGAAAATTGTAGTTTTCAGGTCCCACATGGGTTGTGAAATTCACCTACTATTGTCCATGCTCTTATAATATTACAGATCAGCTACATCCTATTGAAGGCTCGTAGTTTTGTTTTGAGAAATATTAGTTGTTCTTAGTAAATTATAATAAGCACAATAAATTATTACATAGAATAAGTGCTTCACCAATCAATATTATATACCATAGTTTGTGCTTTAGAAATCTTTAAAGAATGTTTTGTAGGAACGCTAACAGAAAACGATGTTATGTTGGAATGTATATAGGGTAAACTACTGCAAACAGGATGGTATGGTGTGGATTATTGGAAACTATAGGATTAGTATAGGGTCCACTACCACCTGTTAGGTGGGTAAGGGGTCCAATAACACCCGCAGGATGAGTATGGGGGTCACATCCACCCACAGGAATGGTATGGAGATCACTTCCACCCACAGGAAGGGTATGGGATCCAATACCATCCACTGGATGTGTATTGCGTCCACTACCACCGACAGGATGGGTATGGGCTCACAACCACCCACAGGATAGGTATGGGGTCCAATACCACCCACAGGATGAGTATGGGGTCCACTATAACCCACAGGATGGGTATGGGGCTCCAACCACCCACAGAATAAGTATGGGGTACAATAACACCCACTGGATATGTATGGCATCCATTGCCCCCACAGGATGACTATAGGGTACAGTATCGCCCACAGGATTAGTATATAGGGTTCACTGCCGCCCACAGAGTCGGTATGGGGTCCACCGCCACCCACAGGGTCGGTATGGGGTCCACTACCGCCCACAGGGTCGCTATGAAGTCAACTACCGTCCACAGGGTCGGTAGGGGTCCACTACCGCCCACAGGGTCGGCAGGGGGTCCACTGCCACCCACTGGGTCGGTAGGGGGTCCACTGCCGCCCACAGGATCGATAGGGGGTCCACTGCCGCCCACAGGGTCGATATGGGGGGGTCCACTACCGCCCACAGGATCGATAGGGGGTCCACTGCCGCCCACAGGGTCGGTAGGGGGTCCACTGCCGCCCACACGTTCGGTAGGGGTCCACTGCCGCCCACAGGGTCGGTAGGGGGTCCACTGCCGCCCACAGGATCGATAGGGGGTCCACTGCCGCCCACAGGGTCGATAGGGGGTCCCTTACCGCCCACAGGGTCTCTATGAAGTCAACTACCGCCCATAGTGTTTGTATAGTGTCCACTATCGCCCATAGTGTTATTATGGGGTCCACTACCCCTCATAGGGTCGGTATGGGGGTCCATTACTACCCACAGGGTGTGTCTGGGGTCTATTTTGGCAATACTGCTTTTCCAATCTCATTTGTTGTTCAATGTAAAATATTTGTTGCTCGACTTGCAACAATTTATATATATATATAACTGAAAACTCACACCCCAGAAGTGACTCGAACCCATACTCCCACAACTGGTATGTACAGGGACGCCTTAATCCGCTTGACCATCACGACCGGACATAAGGAAGTGATAGCCGAGGCTATATGAACCACTTCCCCGCCGGCACTCGGATGGTAATCTTGGGCATAGCATTTTATCAAATCACCTCATTCTTTGGGGCACACGTGAGGAACACAAATGCAAACAAGCCTGAATGGTCCCCAGGACTATATACAACTGAAAACTCACACCCCAGAAGTGACTCGAACCCATACTCCCACAACTGGTATGTACAGGGACGCCTTAATCCGCTTGACCATCACGACCGGACATAAGGAAGTGATAGCCGAGGCTATATGAACCACTTCCCCGCCGGCACTCGGATGGTAATCTTGGGCATAGCATTTTATCAAATCACCTCATTCTTTGGGGCACACGTGAGGAACACAAATGCAAACAAGCCTGAATGGTCCCCAGGACTATATACAACTGAAAACTCACACCCCAGAAGTGACTCGAACCCATACTCCCACAACTGGTATGTACAGGGACGCCTTAATCCGCTTGACCATCACGACCGGACATAAGGAAGTGATAGCCGAGGCTATATGAACCACTTCCCCGCCGGCACTCGGATGGTAATCTTGGGCATAGCATTTTATCAAATCACCTCATTCTTTGGGGCACACGTGAGGAACACAAATGCAAACAAGCCTGAATGGTCCCCAGGACTATATACAACTGAAAACTCACACCCCAGAAGTGACTCGAACCCATACTCCCACAACTGGTATGTACAGGGACGCCTTAATCCGCTTGACCATCACGACCGGACATAAGGAAGTGATAGCCGAGGCTATATGAACCACTTCCCCGCCGGCACTCGGATGGTAATCTTGGGCATAGCATTTTATCAAATCACCTCATTCTTTGGGGCACACGTGAGGAACACAAATGCAAACAAGCCTGAATGGTCCCCAGGACTATATACAACTGAAAACTCACACCCCAGAAGTGACTCGAACCCATACTCCCACAACTGGTATGTACAGGGACGCCTTAATCCGCTTGACCATCACGACCGGACATAAGGAAGTGATAGCCGAGGCTATATGAACCACTTCCCCGCCGGCACTCGGATGGTAATCTTGGGCATAGCATTTTATCAAATCACCTCATTCTTTGGGGCACACGTGAGGAACACAAATGCAAACAAGCCTGAATGGTCCCCAGGACTATATACAACTGAAAACTCACACCCCAGAAGTGACTCGAACCCATACTCCCACAACTGGTATGTACAGGGACGCCTTAATCCGCTTGACCATCACGACCGGACATAAGGAAGTGATAGCCGAGGCTATATGAACCACTTCCCCGCCGGCACTCGGATGGTAATCTTGGGCATAGCATTTTATCAAATCACCTCATTCTTTGGGGCACACGTGAGGAACACATAAGTGGTTCATATAGCCTCGGCTATCACTTCCTTATGTCCGGTCGTGATGGTCAAGCGGATTAAGGCGTCCCTGTACATACCAGTTGTGGGAGTATGGGTTCGAGTCACTTCTGGGGTGTGAGTTTTCAGTTGTATATAGTCCTGGGGACCATTCAGGCTTGTTTGCATTTGTGTTCCTCACGTGTGCCCCAAAGAATGAGGTGATTTGATAAAATGCTATGCCCAAGATTACCATCCGAGTGCCGGCGGGGAAGTGGTTCATATAGCCTCGGCTATCACTTCCTTATGTCCGGTCGTGATGGTCAAGCGGATTAAGGCGTCCCTGTACATACCAGTTGTGGGAGTATGGGTTCGAGTCACTTCTGGGGTGTGAGTTTTCAGTTGTATATAGTCCTGGGGACCATTCAGGCTTGTTTGCATTTGTGTTCCTCACGTGTGCCCCAAAGAATGAGGTGATTTGATAAAATGCTATGCCCAAGATTACCATCCGAGTGCCGGCGGGGAAGTGGTTCATATAGCCTCGGCTATCACTTCCTTATGTCCGGTCGTGATGGTCAAGCGGATTAAGGCGTCCCTGTACATACCAGTTGTGGGAGTATGGGTTCGAGTCACTTCTGGGGTGTGAGTTTTCAGTTGTATATAGTCCTGGGGACCATTCAGGCTTGTTTGCATTTGTGTTCCTCACGTGTGCCCCAAAGAATGAGGTGATTTGATAAAATGCTATGCCCAAGATTACCATCCGAGTGCCGGCGGGGAAGTGGTTCATATAGCCTCGGCTATCACTTCCTTATGTCCGGTCGTGATGGTCAAGCGGATTAAGGCGTCCCTGTACATACCAGTTGTGGGAGTATGGGTTCGAGTCACTTCTGGGGTGTGAGTTTTCAGTTGTATATAGTCCTGGGGACCATTCAGGCTTGTTTGCATTTGTGTTCCTCACGTGTGCCCCAAAGAATGAGGTGATTTGATAAAATGCTATGCCCAAGATTACCATCCGAGTGCCGGCGGGGAAGTGGTTCATATAGCCTCGGCTATCACTTCCTTATGTCCGGTCGTGATGGTCAAGCGGATTAAGGCGTCCCTGTACATACCAGTTGTGGGAGTATGGGTTCGAGTCACTTCTGGGGTGTGAGTTTTCAGTTGTATATAGTCCTGGGGACCATTCAGGCTTGTTTGCATTTGTGTTCCTCACGTGTGCCCCAAAGAATGAGGTGATTTGATAAAATGCTATGCCCAAGATTACCATCCGAGTGCCGGCGGGGAAGTGGTTCATATAGCCTCGGCTATCACTTCCTTATGTCCGGTCGTGATGGTCAAGCGGATTAAGGCGTCCCTGTACATACCAGTTGTGGGAGTATGGGTTCGAGTCACTTCTGGGGTGTGAGTTTTCAGTTGTATATAGTCCTGGGGACCATTCAGGCTTGTTTGCATTTGTGTTCCTCACGTGTGCCCCAAAGAATGAGGTGATTTGATAAAATGCTATGCCCAAGATTACCATCCGAGTGCCGGCGGGGAAGTGGTTCATATAGCCTCGGCTATCACTTCCTTATGTCCGGTCGTGATGGTCAAGCGGATTAAGGCGTCCCTGTACATACCAGTTGTGGGAGTATGGGTTCGAGTCACTTCTGGGGTGTGAGTTTTCAGTTGTATATAGTCCTGGGGACCATTCAGGCTTGTTTGCATATATATATATATATAGTATAGTGCCTTTGCAATAATGTACCAATGTGTGTATTTTCATAACTCGTTTTAAATTGTTGAAAAATAAATAACTACATTGTGAATGCAAGTCAATGTTTACATGCTAAATCAGAGTTGCCAGATTCCGCTTAAAATAGCAAATTGTGCTTATTTTCAAAGCTTGAGAATTTAGCTTTAAAGTAGTTAAAAAACTACGAATTTCGCAATTTGCTATGTACTTTAGTGTACTATTTTAAAATAAGGTTGGTTTTTAAGCTGCAAGTCATATGAATCTCAAAAAAAGTATATTATTAACAATCTTATCTCCATAGTTCACTAGTTTCTGTAAATCAGATCTGGTAACTGTAGGCCAAGTACTGGAAGACTCAAGACACAATGTGTTGAAGCTATTCTCTTTGAAGAAGTCATCTCGACAGGATCTTCCAGCTCCAGCTATAAAACTTCACCAAACATGGATCTACCTAGTACATCAAATGGTAAGGAATTACTAAACTGTACAAAGTTTTATGCTAGAACATTTGTTACAGTCCCCTGTTCTATGTGTACTCCATCACATAGTGACGGAGTATGTGGGAATAATTTTGTTAACACTGTCCATTTGACATGGTGGTGGTGTATGGTGCTGGTGGTGTATGGTGCTGGTGGAGTATGATGCTGATGGTGTATGATGCTGATGGTGTATGATGCTGATGGTGTATGATGCTGATGGTGTATGATGCTGGTGTATGGTGCTGGTGGTGTATGATGCTGGTGGTGTATGATGCTGGTGGTGTATGATTCTGGTGGAGTATGATGCTGATGGTGTATGATGCTGATGGTGTATGATGCTGATGGTGTATGATGCTGGTGGTGTATGGTGCTGGTGGTGTATGATGCTGGTGGTGTATGGTGCTGGTGGTGTATGATGCTGGTGGTGTATGGTGCTGGTGGTGTATGGTGCTGGTGGTGTATGGTGTATGATGCTGGTGGTGTATGGTGTATGATGCTGGTGGTGTATTATGCTGATGGTGTATGATGCTGGTGATGTATGATGCTGATGGTGTATGATGCTGGTGGTGTATGATGCTGGTGGTGTATGATGCTGGTGGTGTATGGTGCTGTTGGTGTATGATGCTGGTGGTGTATGGTGCTGGTGGTGTTTGATGGTGGTGGTGAATCTGACACTGTCATATATATATATATATATATATATATATATATATATATATATATATATATATATATATATATATATATGTATATATATATATATATATATATATATATATATATATATATATATATATATATATATATATATATATATATATATATATATATGAGGGGTACCACCTCTGGTGCAAGTGTAGGGACCCATAGCCTCGGAGAAGAAAATAAAGAGTACTCAGAGAAGACCTTGTGGATCCTCACTGAACACTTTCATATTTTCTTCTCCTACCACCCTTATTCTTTTGGTATGTGTGTATATTTATCTAACTTTATTTGAAAACACGTCATTACACAAAAAAAGTTACAATATTGATTATATATATATATATATATATATATATATATATATATATATATATATATATATATATATAATTTTTTTTTCTTCCAATAATATAGTATTCGCTTGAAATTAACAGCCTGGTCAATCAGGCTGTTGGATTCAACTCCTCTCAGTTTTGTTATACGAGTTACAGCATGGTTAATCACATCCAAAATTAAAGTTATTTCCAGATGCAGTCCTAAAATTTTTAACATTGCTCTCACTAGTGTTAATGTAGATTATTTCATAATTTAAATAATATATTTAATTACTGTAGTACATTTTAACAACAATTTAACTTATAATTTTTGCAGCATAGGTCATTTGAATATAAGTATTTTATTAGAAACTATTTCCTTCTGGTCTTCAAGGAAAATTCTTGAGGAGATGCACAAACTGCAAACAATGTGTGCATGTCCGAAGCAATGTTTGCAAGTTCTGCCAGTGTGACTTCCGAAACAGTAGAGAATTAATGAAGAAAGAAGAGGAAGCCCGTTTTCTACTTAAAGGCAAGAAGGCTTTAGAACGAAATACAGCAAGCCGGGTTCTACGAAGGATTGAAAATCAGGTATTGAAGTTTGTCTACATCTGTTGTATTCATTTGTATTCTTCTTATGCTGAACTTGCTTGATAAGGTATAGAATCAACATGAATAATGCTGTACAGTACTTACATACTATTTGTTTATTTATTTATATACAAGTTAGCACACTGGGATTATGAGAGTACATAGCATTGATGTTTTTACATTCTTGTAAAGCCACTAGCACACATAGTGTTTTGGGCAGGTCCTTAATCTAACAGATAATTTTAAATAGGCAATTTAAAGCTTAAATGGAAAAAATTGGCTGGTACATTGTAAGAAAGTATCACAAAGATTACTATGTACATTAAAGTAAAATTTGAGGGTTATCAACATATAAATTGTAGCATAATTTGAGGAATATTTCAAGGTATAATATAGTAAGATATGCATTCAATATAACAATCATGATATAAGGTGATAGCAATGATTACAATGGAAAAGTTGTATGGTTTAGGCACATATATTCTGGCATTGGATTTCATAAGATACAGTGCGAGTTTAATACACTAGTTAGGAAACTATCAAGAAAAAATTTAGGTACTTTTTGGTTTTATTTTTTAAAATGGCAGAAGTTGGACAGTTTTTAAATTTGTTAGCGAGTGAGTTCCATAGACAAGGTCCCTTTATTTGCATAGAGTATTTACACAGAATAACTTTGACTCTGGGGATATCAAAGATATTTATTTCTGGTATTGTGATTCTATTATGGGTTCTATTGCACATGCCCAGCTATGCTTCAAACATTTATTTTGTTGCATTTTCCCAGATAGTGTTATTGTTTAAATATTATTTGCTTTTCAGCTAACATATCTGCGTGGCTGTGGGTATGAATCAATCGTTATCTATTACAAGAAAGGACCAGCACGGGTGACACATGGTATCCTACCAAACAACGTAATACAAGAAGAGGACAAGAAGATCTTCACCACTAACTTCTTTTTGTGTAAGTAGTTCACATAATATATAAATATATCACCACCTATTATTTTCTCTCATATATATATATATATATACATATGTATATATATATATATATATATATATATATATATATATATATATATATATATATATATATATATATATATATATATATATATATATATATATAATTTCAATTCAATCATCTCTGTCATTGATGTATATGGCAAAAAGTGTGTGGCCCAATACAGCACTATGTCTTAACGTAATGGGTCCAAGGGCCCATAAGGTCTCGACAGCATTAAGGGCCCTTTAGCAAACCAGTGTGCTGGGGCCCCTATGACACCCATGACGTCTTTGTATCATTTCAAGTTTGTACATGTACTTCTTAAGATATGGGCACCATACAACTGCTGCATATTCTAGCTTTTGTCTAAAAAAATCATGAACAATTTATTTATTATTTATCCATGAATGCCAGAACTAAACCCTGTGGTACTCCACTCGTGACATTTCTCCAGTCCAATACATTGCCTCTGATTACTGCCCTCATTTTTCTATCAGTTTGAAATTTTTTAATCCATGTTAGAAGCTTACCTGTCACCCCTCCAATATGTTCCAGTTTCCAGAACAAACTCTTATGTGGAATTCTGTTGAATGCCTCTTTTAGGTCCAGATAGATGCAGTCAACCCAACCATATCTTTCCTGTAAAATTTCTGCGGCTCGATCATAGTAACTGATTAAATTTGTTACACAGGATCTTCCATTTCAAAATTTTTTATTTTTTATTTTTATTTTTTTTCCAGCACGCACAAGGAAGCTTGATGCAGATAAACTTACATTAGGATCAGAAGGTGATAGCGATAATGCCTTGGAAAAAAATCCTGACGAGCTACAAGTGCAGCAGGTGCATAAAGTCCAAAAAGTACCGCAGGTGCAAGAAATTCAACAAGTACAAAAAGTTCCGCAGGTGGAACATTTACAAAAAGTTCCGCCGGTGCAACAAGGGCTACCGTTAGCAATCATTCAGAAACAGCAAGAACTACAAGTAGTAAAATTTGAACCACAGGGAACTACACCAGGAAAACAGTGTAGTAACAACGGAACGGGAATTTTAAAATACCTGAGGAAACAGGTAAAAAGGGACAAACAATAGAAATGGTTCCTTACACCTTATTATTTGGTAGTTTATAGGTATTTTACTTATAATACTTTATATTATGTCTACAGTTTATAATTTAGTTTACAGTTAATTTACTTTTCAACTTCCATATCTTACATGAAGGATTTTTACTGTTTTTCATTTTTAAAACCTTATTAGTATCATTTATAGTTTAGTGTCAATTCACTTATAATACAATATATGGAATAATTTACTAAATTCATTTAACTATAATAAATTTAAATAAACATTTTTACCCCAGGATGAGTTTCAGTCACCCTACCCAAAAAATTAATGTTTCTTTATTACTAATCTTGTGAGAGGTAGCTTATTGTGCAGCCCATACTCATTCTGTGAGTGTTAGTTTATTGTGCACCCCATAGTCATCATGTCACCCAAGCCTGCTGCAGCTGCACCTGAGGGGTGGTGTAGGGAACCATTAGTGTACTATTATGATTTGAGAGAGAGAATGCTCTGTGGACAGAGCATCAATATGGCTTAAGGCATTGAGCTTTGCCTCAAGATGAAGCTTGGGCTGATCTCTGATTTGCTTCTTGGGAGTCTTCATTTACGTGCACCCCATACTCAACCACTTTGTAGTAATTAATTGTGCAACCCATACTCATCCTGTTACCAGTAGTTTGTGCAACCCATACTTATCCTGTGATCCCTATCCCTCTACTTCAAGTCCCTCAAGGGGCGCACGAATTCAGTTTGGCATACTGCATCCTGCCTTCCCATCCCTAGCTACTGACCCATCACAATATTTTATTTTATTTTATTTATATATATACAAGTAGGTACATTGGGGTTGTGAGAATACATTGAATAGTACAGTATTTACAATCTTGTAAAGCCACTAGTATGCGCAGCGTTTCAGGCAGGTCCTTAATCTAACAGATAATTTTAAGTAGGTAATTTCTATCAGAATTGATAAATGATAATAAATACATTGTTTACATACATACATTACAAATACATACATATAAGCTCAAAAGCTTCATTGAAGGTTGTAACAGAACCCATGAGCACCACACCAGAAATAAATACAGTTTTGATATTCCAAGAGTACGACTTAATCAAACTAGAAATGCTCTACAAATCAAGGGACCCAGAATGTGGAATGATCTTCCCAACCATGTTAAAGACTGTACCTCTCTCAACCAGTTTAAGATAAAAACTAAACACTACCTAATAAATTCACTAACCTACCTTACCCCTCTATTGTCAACCCATGTCTGTTATTTTTTTTTTTTTTTTAATCAACACTGTTTGTCAACCTATTGTATTTGTGCTGCTTTTTCAGTCATGTTCCCTCTTTTTTTTTATCTTTATTTGTATTTGTTCTCAACACATTTTATTCTTTATGCTCAATTAGTATTAAGTTCTAGATATTAATGTTTTTCCTGCCCGAAACGCGTTGCGTAATAGTGGCTTTAGGCATTGTATGTACTAGCTCTATCTATATATCGATCCATTAATGTAACATTACTTGTATGTATGTACCTTACCTGAATAAACATATTTATTTATTTATTTATTTATTTATACAAGTTTAACTCTGGGGATATCAAAGAGATATTTATTTCTGGTGTGGTGATAATGGGTCCTATTACATCTGTCCAGGAAGAGTTTCAGAGCAGGATTTGCATTTAAGAACAGAGTTTTGTAAATGTAGTTGACACAAGAGAATTCATGGAGTGAGATTATGTTTAGCATGTTTAGGGAGTTAAACAAGGGGGCTGAGTGTTGTCTGAAAGCAGAATTTGATATTATTCTGATAGCAGATTTTTGCTGGGTGATGATGGACTTGAGGTGGTTTGCAGTGGTTGAACCCCATGCACAGATACCATAGTTGAGATAGGGATAGATTAGTGCATAATATAGAGAGATGAGAGCAGGGTTAGGTACATAATATCTGATTTTGGAGAGTATACCAACTGTTTTAGAGACTTTCTTAGTTATGTGTTGTATGTGGGTACTGAAGTTGAGTCTCTTGTCTAAGAATAGACCAAGAAACTTTCCATCATTGTTATTGCTAATGTTTACATTGTCATCTGAAGCTGAATTGCATTTGTAGATTTGCTTCCAAATAAGATGTAGTAGGTCTTTTCTATGTTAAGTGTTAGTTTGTTGGTTGACATCCATAAGTGGACTTTTTTTAGTTCATTATTAACAACATTACAGTATTTAGTGTATGTGGGTTGGGGTTGGAGTAGATGAGTGTAGTATCATCAGCAAACAATATAGGTTTCAGAATGTTAAGAACATATACATCCGGCCTTCCCATCCCTAGCTACTGACCCATCACAATATACATCCTGCCTTCCCATCCCTAGCTACTGACCCATCACAATATACATGTAGTAGAGTGTTTTCTGTAGGCAATTTTCTAATTATACAATCATATGTTGCCCTCAGCTCTCCTATTTCATACATACTTTTTTTCTTTTGCAAGGGAGTAATTACTACATCTACATTACAATCCTCCCATGGTGGTGTAAATTTTCTCTTGGGCACAGCAATACACTCTGAAATAACATCATACTTAATAACATTAGAACATAAGGTATTCATATATGCTCTTTTCTTCATCATACATTGTTCAGTACTTCCCACCTTTTGAACTGAGAGGACCAATTCATTAGCTCCCCCACCTCTCATTAATCTAATGGCAGAAGCTACATTTATCTCTGCAATTCTATCCCCAATACTCTGCAGATTCAACTCCATCCTGATTTTCTCAATCATAGCATTTCTTGGGCATCCTAAGATAATTCTCATGGCTTCATTTTGTACCTGTGGGAGGTTGGTGCTGGGGTTACTGTGGGAGGTGTACTGTGTGAGGTTGGTGTTGGGGTTACCTGTAGGAGGTGTACTGTGGGAGGTTGGTGCTGGGGTTACCTGTGGGAGGTGTACTGTGGGAGGTGTACTGTGGGAGGTTGGTGTTGTGTACTGTGGGAGGTTGGTGCTGGGGTTACCTGTGGGATGTGTACTGTGGGAGGTTGGTGTTGTGTACTGTGGGAGGTTGGTGCTGGGGTTACCTGTGGGATGTGTACTGTGGGAGGTTGGTGTTGTGTACTGTGGGAGGTTGGTGTTGGGGTTACTGTGGGAGGTTGGTGCTGGGGTTACCTGTGGGAGGTGTACTGTGGGAGGTTGGTGCTGGGGTTACCTGTGGGATGTGTACTGTGGGAGGTTGGTGTTGTGTACTGTGGGAGGTTGGTGCTGGGGTTACCTGTGGGAGGTGTACTGTGGGAGGTTGGTGTTGTGTACTGTGGGAGGTTGGTGTTGTGTACTGTGGGAGGTTGGTGTTGGGGTTACCTGTGGGAGGTGTACTGTGGGAGGTTGGTGCTGGGGTTACCTGTGGGATGTGTACTGTGGGAGGCTGGTGTTGGGGTTACTGTGGGAGGTGTACTGTGGGAGGTTGGTGTTGTGTACTGTGGGAGGTTGGTGCTGGGGTTACCTGTGGGATGTGTACTGTGGGAGGTGAGGTTGGTGTTGGGGTATTCACCTAGTATATCTTGTTTCTGGGTGTACTAACCTAGTATATGTTGCGTGTGTGTGTGTATACTCACCTAGTCTCACCTAGAATATCTTGTGTGTAAGTACTCAACTACTACTCACCTAGTATACCTTGTATGTGTGTATTCACCTAGTATATCTTGTTTCTGGGTGTACTAACCTAGTATATGTTGCGTGTGTGTGTGTATACTCACCTAGTCTCACCTAGAATATCTTGTGTGTAAGTACTCAACTAGTACTCACCTAGTATACCTTGTATGTGTGTATTCACCTAGTATATCTTGTTTCTGGGTGTACTAACCTAGTATATGTTGCGTGTGTGTGTGTATACTCACCTAGTCTCACCTAGAATATCTTGTGTGTAAGTACTCAACTAGTACTCACCTAGTATACCTTGTATGTGTGTATTCACCTAGTATATCTTGTTTCTGGGTGTACTAACCTAGTATATGTTGCGTGTGTGTGTGTATACTCACCTAGTCTCACCTAGAATATCTTGTGTGTAAGTACTCAACTAGTACTCACCTAGTATACCTTGTATGTGTGTATTCACCTAGTATATCTTGTTTCTGGGTGTACTAACTTAGTATATGTTGCGTGTGTGTGTATACTCAAATAGTCTCACCTAGAATATCTTGTGTGTAAGTACTCAACTAGTACTCACCTAGTATACCTTGTATGTGTGTATTCACCTAGTATATCTTGTTTCTGGGTGTACTAACTTAGTATATGTTGCGTGTGTGTGTATACTCACCTAGTCTCACCTAGAATATCTTGTGTGTAAGTACTCAACTAGTACTCACCTAGTATACCTTGTATGTGTGTATTCACCTAGTATATCTTGTTTCTGGGTGTACTAACCTAGTATATGTTGCGTGTGTGTGTGTATACTCACCTAGTCTCACCTAGAATATCTTGTGTGTAAGTACTCAACTAGTACTCACCTAGTGTACCTTGTATGTGTGTATTCACTTAGTATATCTTGTTTCTGGGTGTACTAACCTAGTATATGTTGCGTGTGTGTGTGTATACTCACCTAGTCTCACCTAGAATATCTTGTGTGTAAGTACTCAACTAGTACTCACCTAGTATACCTTGTATGTGTGTATTCACCTAGTATATCTTGTTTCTGGGTGTACTAACCTAGTATATGTTGCGTGTGTGTGTGTATACTCACCTAGTCTCACCTAGAATATCTTGTGTGTAAGTACTCAACTAGTACTCACCTAGTATACCTTGTATGTGTGTATTCACCTAGTATATCTTGTTTCTGGGTGTACTAACCTAGTATATGTTGCGTGTGTGTGTGTATACTCACCTAGTCTCACCTAGAATATCTTGTGTGTAAGTACTCAACTAGTACTCACCTAGTATACCTTGTATGTGTGTATTCACCTAGTATATCTTGTTTCTGGGTGTACTAACCTAGTATATGTTGCGTGTGTGTGTGTATACTCACCTAGTCTCACCTAGAATATCTTGTGTGTAAGTACTCAACTAGTACTCACCTAGTATACCTTGTATGTGTGTATTCACCTAGTATATCTAGTTTCTGGGTGTACTAACCTAGTATATGTTGCGTGTGTGTGTGTATACTCACCTAGTCTCACCTAGAATATCTTGTGTGTAAGTACTCAACTAGTACTCACCTAGTATACCTTGTATGTGTGTATTCACCTAGTATATCTTGTTTCTGGGTGTACTAACTTAGTATATGTTGCGTGTGTGTGTATACTCACCTAGTCTCACCTAGAATATCTTGTGTGTAAGTACTCAACTAGTACTCACCTAGTATACCTTGTATGTGTGTATTCACCTAGTATATCATGTTTCTGGGTGTACTAACTTAGTATATGTTGCGTGTGTGTGTATACTCACCTAGTCTCACCTAGAATATCTTGTGTGTAAGTACTCAACTAGTACTCACCTAGTATACCTTGTATGTGTGTATTCACCTAGTATATCTTGTTTCTGGGTGTACTAACCTAGTATATGTTGCGTGTGTGTGTGTATACTCACCTAGTCTCACCTAGAATATCTTGTGTGTAAGTACTCAACTAGTACTCACCTAGTATACCTTGTATGTGTGTATTCACCTAGTATATCTTGTTTCTGGGTGTACTAACCTAGTATATGTTGCGTGTGTGTGTGTATACTCACCTAGTCTCACCTAGAATATCTTGTGTGTAAGTACTCAACTAGTACTCACCTAGTATACCTTGTATGTGTGTATTCACCTAGTATATCTTGTTTCTGGGTGTACTAACCTAGTATATGTTGCGTGTGTGTGTGTGTACTCACCTAGTCTCACCTTGAATATCTTGTGTGTAAGTACTCAACTAGTACTCACCTAGTATACCTTGTATGTGTGTATTCACCTAGTATATCTTGTTTCTGGGTGTACTAACTTAGTATATGTTGCGTGTGTGTGTATACTCACCTAGTCTCACCTAGAATATCTTGTGTGTAAGTACTCAACTAGTACTCACCTAGTATACCTTGTATGTGTGTATTCACCTAGTATATCTTGTTTCTGGGTGTACTAACTTAGTATATGTTGCGTGTGTGTGTATACTCACCTAGTCTCACCTAGAATATCTTGTGTGTAAGTACTCAACTAGTACTCACCTAGTATACCTTGTATGTGTGTATTCACCTAGTATATCTTGTTTCTGGGTGTACTAACCTAGTATATGTTGCGTGTGTGTGTGTATACTCACCTAGTCTCACCTAGAATATCTTGTGTGTAAGTACTCAACTAGTACTCACCTAGTATACCTTGTATGTGTGTATTCACCTAGTATATCTTGTTTCTGGGTGTACTAACCTAGTATATGTTGCGTGTGTGTGTGTATACTCACCTAGTCTCACCTAGAATATCTTGTGTGTAAGTACTCAACTAGTACTCACCTAGTATACCTTGTATGTGTGTATTCACCTAGTATATCTTGTTTCTGGGTGTACTAACTTAGTATATGTTGCGTGTGTGTGTGTATACTCACCTAGTCTCACCTAGAATATCTTGTGTGTAAGTACTCAACTAGTACTCACCTAGTATACCTTGTATGTGTGTATTCACCTAGTATATCTTGTTTCTGGGTGTACTAACCTAGTATATGTTGCGTGTGTGTGTGTATACTCACCTAGTCTCACCTAGAATATCTTGTGTGTAAGTACTCAACTAGTACTCACCTAGTATACCTTGTATGTGTGTATTCACCTAGTATATCTTGTTTCTGGGTGTACTAACCTAGTATATGTTGCGTGTGTGTGTGTATACTCACCTAGTCTCACCTAGAATATCTTGTGTGTAAGTACTCAACTAGTACTCACCTAGTATACCTTGTATGTGTGTATTCACCTAGTATATCTTGTTTCTGGGTGTACTAACTTAGTATATGTTGCGTGTGTGTGTGTATACTCACCTAGTCTCACCTAGAATATCTTGTGTGTAAGTACTCAACTAGTACTCACCTAGTATACCTTGTATGTGTGTATTCACCTAGTATATCTTGTTTCTGGGTGTACTAACCTAGTATATGTTGCGTGTGTGTGTGTATACTCACCTAGTCTCACCTAGAATATCTTGTGTGTAAGTACTCAACTAGTACTCACCTAGTATACCTTGTATGTGTGTATTCACCTAGTATATCTTGTTTCTGGGTGTACTAACCTAGTATATGTTGCGTGTGTGTGTGTATACTCACCTAGTCTCACCTAGAATATCTTGTGTGTAAGTACTCAACTAGTACTCACCTAGTATACCTTGTATGTGTGTATTCACCTAGTATATCTTGTTTCTGGGTGTACTAACCTAGTATATGTTGCGTGTGTGTGTGTATACTCACCTAGTCTCACCTAGAATATCTTGTGTGTAAGTACTCAACTAGTACTCACCTAGTATACCTTGTATGTGTGTATTCACCTAGTATATCTTGTTTCTGGGTGTACTAACCTTAGTATATGTTGCGTGTGTGTGTGTATACTCACCTAGTCTCACCTAGAATATCTTGTGTGTAAGTACTCAACTAGTACTCACCTAGTATACCTTGTATGTGTGTATTCACCTAGTATATCTTGTTTCTGGGTGTACTAACTTAGTATATGTTGCGTGTGTGTGTATACTCACCTAGTCTCACCTAGAATATCTTGTGTGTAAGTACTCAACTAGTACTCACCTAGTATACCTTGTATGTGTGTATTCACCTAGTATATCTTGTTTCTGGGTGTACTAACCTAGTATATGTTGCGTGTGTGTGTGTATACTCACCTAGTCTCACCTAGAATATCTTGTGTGTAAGTACTCAACTAGTACTCACCTAGTATACCTTGTATGTGTGTATTCACCTAGTATATCTTGTTTCTGGGTGTACTAACCTAGTATATGTTGCGTGTGTGTGTGTATACTCACCTAGTCTCACCTAGAATATCTTGTGTGTAAGTACTCAACTAGTACTCACCTAGTATACCTTGTATGTGTGTATTCACCTAGTATATCTTGTTTCTGGGTGTACTAACCTAGTATATGTTGCGTGTGTGTGTGTATACTCACCTAGTCTCACCTAGAATATCTTGTGTGTAAGTACTCAACTAGTACTCACCTAGTATACCTTGTATGTGTGTATTCACCTAGTATATCTTGTTTCTGGGTGTACTAACCTAGTATATGTTGCGTGTGTGTGTGTATACTCACCTAGTCTCACCTAGAATATCTTGTGTGTAAGTACTCAACTAGTACTCACCTAGTATACCTTGTATGTGTGTATTCACCTAGTATATCTTGTTTCTGGGTGTACTAACCTAGTATATGTTGCGTGTGTGTGTATACTCACCTAGTCTCACCTAGAATATCTTGTGTGTAAGTACTCAACTAGTACTCACCTAGTATACCTTGTATGTGTGTATTCACCTAGTATATCTTGTTTCTGGGTGTACTAACTTAGTATATGTTGCGTGTGTGTGTATACTCACCTAGTCTCACCTAGAATATCTTGTGTGTAAGTACTCAACTAGTACTCACCTAGTATACCTTGTATGTGTGTATTCACCTAGTATATCTTGTTTCTGGGTGTACTAACCTAGTATATGTTGCGTGTGTGTGTATACTCACCTAGTCTCACCTAGAATATCTTGTGTGTAAGTACTCAACTAGTACTCACCTAGTATACCTTGTATGTGTGTATTCACCTAGTATATCTTGTTTCTGGGTGTACTAACCTAGTATATGTTGCGTGTGTGTGTATACTCACCTAGTCTCACCTAGAATATCTTGTGTGTAAGTACTCAACTAGTACTCACCTAGTATACCTTGTATGTGTGTATTCACCTAGTATATCTTGTTTCTGGGTGTACTAACCTAGTATATGTTGCGTGTGTGTGTGTATACTCACCTAGTCTCACCTAGAATATCTTGTGTGTAAGTACTCAACTAGTACTCACCTAGTATACCTTGTATGTGTGTATTCACCTAGTATATCTTGTTTCTGGGTGTACTAACCTAGTATATGTTGCGTGTGTGTGTGTATACTCACCTAGTCTCACCTAGAATATCTTGTGTGTAAGTACTCAACTAGTACTCACCTAGTATACCTTGTATGTGTGTATTCACCTAGTATATCTTGTTTCTGGGTGTACTAACCTAGTATATGTTGCGTGTGTGTGTGTATACTCACCTAGTCTCACCTAGAATATCTTGTGTGTAAGTACTCAACTAGTACTCACCTAGTATACCTTGTATGTGTGTATTCACCTAGTATATCTTGTTTCTGGGTTGTACTAACCTAGTAATGTTGCGTGTGTGGTGTGTATACTCACCTAGTCTCACCTAGAATATCTTGTGTGTAAGTACTCAACTAGTACTCACATAGTATACCTTGTATGTGTGTATTCACTAGTATATCTTGTTTCATGGGTGTACTAACTAGTATCTGTCGTGTTTGTGTATACCACCTAGTCTCACTAGAATATCTTGTGTGTAAGTACTCCAATAGTACTCACCTAGTATTTTAAAAAAGTACTCCAAATAGTACGCACCCTAGTATACCTTGTATGTGTGTATTCACCTAGTATATCTTGTTTCTGGGTGTACTAACTTAGTATATGTTGCGTGTGTGTGTATACTCACCTAGTCTCACCTAGAATATCTTGTGTGTAAGTACTCAACTAGTACTCACCTAGTATACCTTGTATGTGTGTATTCACCTAGTATATCTTGTTTCTGGGTGTACTAACTTAGTATATGTTGCGTGTGTGTGTATACTCACCTAGTCTCACCTAGAATATCTTGTGTGTAAGTACTCAACTAGTACTCACCTAGTATACCTTGTATGTGTGTATTCACCTAGTATATCTTGTTTCTGGGTGTACTAACCTAGTATATGTTGCGTGTGTGTGTGTATACTCACCTAGTCTCACCTAGAATATCTTGTGTGTAAGTACTCAACTAGTACTCACCTAGTATACCTTGTATGTGTGTATTCACCTAGTATATCTTGTTTCTGGGTGTACTAACCTAGTATATGTTGCGTGTGTGTGTGTATACTCACCTAGTCTCACCTAGAATATCTTGTGTGTAAGTACTCAACTAGTACTCACCTAGTATACCTTGTATGTGTGTATTCACCTAGTATATCTTGTTTCTGGGTGTACTAACCTAGTATATGTTGCGTGTGTGTGTGTATACTCACCTAGTCTCACCTAGAATATCTTGTGTGTAAGTACTCAACTAGTACTCACCTAGTATACCTTGTATGTGTGTATTCACCTAGTATATCTTGTTTCTGGGTGTACTAACCTAGTATATGTTGCGTGTGTGTGTGTATACTCACCTAGTCTCACCTAGAATATCTTGTGTGTAAGTACTCAACTAGTATACCTTGTATGTGTGTATTCACCTAGTATATCTTGTTTCTGGGTGTACTAACCTAGTATATGTTGCGTGTGTGTGTGTATACTCACCTAGTCTCACCTAGAATATCTTGTGTGTAAGTACTCAACTAGTACTCACCTAGTATACCTTGTATGTGTGTATTCACCTAGTATATCTTGTTTCTGGGTGTACTAACCTAGTATATGTTGCGTGTGTGTGTATACTCACCTAGTCTCACCTAGAATATCTTGTGTGTAAGTACTCAACTAGTACTCACCTAGTATACCTTGTATGTGTGTATTCACCTAGTATATCTTGTTTCTGGGTGTACTAACTTAGTATATGTTGCGTGTGTGTGTATACTCACCTAGTCTCACCTAGAATATCTTGTGTGTAAGTACTCAACTAGTACTCACCTAGTATACCTTGTATGTGTGTATTCACCTAGTATATCTTGTTTCTGGGTGTTACTAACCTAGTATATATTGCGTGTGTGTGTGTATACTCACCTAGTCTCACCTAGAATATCTTGTGTGTAAGTACTCAACTAGTACTCACCTAGTATACCTTGTATGTGTGTATTCACCTAGTATATCTTGTTTCTGGGTGTACTAACCTAGTATATGTTGCGTGTGTGTGTGTATACTCACCTAGTCTCACCTAGAATATCTTGTGTGTAAGTACTCAACTAGTACTCACCTAGTATACCTTGTATGTGTGTATTCACCTAGTATATCTTGTTTCTGGGTGTACTAACCTAGTATATGTTGCGTGTGTGTGTGTATACTCACCTAGTCTCACCTAGAATATCTTGTGTGTAAGTACTCAACTAGTACTCACCTAGTATACCTTGTATGTGTGTATTCACCTAGTATATCTTGTTTCTGGGTGTACTAACCTAGTATATGTTGCGTGTGTGTGTGTATACTCACCTAGTCTCACCTAGAATATCTTGTGTGTAAGTACTCAACTAGTACTCACCTAGTATACCTTGTATGTGTGTATTCACCTAGTATATCTTGTTTCTGGTGTACTAACCTAGTATATGTTGCGTGTGTGTGTGTATACTCACCTAGTCTCACCTAGAATATCTTGTGTGTAAGTACTCAACTAGTACTCACCTAGTATACCTTGTATGTGTGTATTCACCTAGTATAATCTTGTTTCTGGGTGTACTAACCTAGTATATGTTGCGTGTGTGTGTGTATACTCACCTAGTCTCACCTAGAATATCTTGTGTGTAAGTACTCAACTAGTACTCACCTAGTATACCTTGTATGTGTGTATTCACCTAGTATATCTTGTTTCTGGGTGTACTAACCTAGTATATGTTGCGTGTGTGTGTGTATACTCACCTAGTCTCACCTAGAATATCTTGTGTGTAAGTACTCAACTAGTACTCACCTAGTATACCTTGTATGTGTGTATTCACCTAGTATATCTTGTTTCTGGGTGTACTAACCTAGTATATGTTGCGTGTGTGTGTGTATACTCACCTAGTCTCACCTAGAATATCTTGTGTGTAAGTACTCAACTAGTACTCACCTAGTATACCTTGTATGTGTGTATTCACCTAGTATATCTTGTTTCTGGGTGTACTAACCTAGTATATGTTGCGTGTGTGTGTGTATACTCACCTAGTCTCACCTAGAATATCTTGTGTGTAAGTACTCAACTAGTACTCACCTAGTATACCTTGTATGTGTGTATTCACCTAGTATATCTTGTTTCTGGGTGTACTAACCTAGTACATGTTGCGTGTGTGTGTGTATACTTACCTAGTCTCACCTAGAATATCTTGTGTGTAAGTACTCAACTAGTACTCACCTAGTATACCTTGTCAGACCTTGCCTATACCCTATACAGACCTTGTGTGTGTGTACGATCATATGTGGCATTCTTCCAAGAAAAGGAGTTAGAAATGAAACGGTATAATCAGATCCTTTTATACAACACATTGAGAAAGAATAAAGGTTAAGTGTGGTATCAGTAAGATTTACACACTAGTCCACACTTGCGTGGTGTACAATATGTGTGTGTACAATGTAAGTGGAGGCAGAGTTGGAGGGAGGGAAATGTAGTTGGTGGACCTGTGGTCAGGGTGGCTCCAGAGGTAGGGTGTCAAATTTCAGTGTTTATGGCAGGGTAAGGGAATGGTCGTCGGTGGTCTTGTGATTCAATATTTTCTTGTTGTCGCTAAGTTACACTTTTTCAGGTCTATATAGTACAATGGCCAGTCCTCATGTACCTAGTAATTATGTACCTTAAATTATGTACGTAAATTATGTAATTATGTTCATGTACCTAGTAGCTAGTAGTTATAGTGTCAGTTGGGGGTTAATGGGCCAGGCCGAGCGTGCCTGTGCCCCACAAATATCACCCTTATTGCTGACTAGTTGGTATAACGGCTTTTCCCAAACCTCTCTCTCGCCAGAATTATACTGACATGTGAATATCTTTGGCAGTTGATGAATCCTAAATATAAATAATAAATAAATAAATGTTTATTTAGGTAAGGTACATCCATACAAGAAATTTTTACAAAGATTGGTGGACTTATAGATAGATTCATACATTGCATAACTGCATGGCATAACTGGCAATCCCCTCACAGTGTTCAAGTGAGAACTGGATAAGCACCTCCAAAGGATACCCAAGTATGCCAAGTATGCTGCCCTGAGGAACACCAATGTTGATGGGTAGGGTGGGAGAAATTGAATTATTCACAGAAACATACTGGAGCCTGTCAGTGAGGTACGTAGGATTTTAGGTATTGCAGGGGATACAAGACACTGATCACTGGTCTCCCATTTGGTCCTCATTGCTTTATCTTACTATTATTGAATGTCAATAACCGTATTATGCAATTTCAATTTCTTCTATTGCTTTCTTTATTATGCACCCCATACCCATCCCGTGGGCCGTGGTGTAAAGGATTACAGAGGCACATAATCGGTTCAGGACCTGAACCCTCTAGTTCGTTTAGCTAAGCAAATAACAATGTTTGACGCTAGTTACAAAATTATTAATGTTGTATACACATGTACACACACACTCATACATACATACATACATATATATATATATATATATATATATATATATATATATATATATATATATATATATATATATATATATATATATATATATATATATATATATATATATATATATATATATATAATTATACCAGTATAATCTAATAATATATACTGGTCTAATAAAATAATTAGACCAGTTAATACTCTCACTCGTTGTGTTAGGATATGTTAGCTTGATAAAACTGACTGTTCATTGTTGAGAAATGTGTTAACAAACAATATATCTGACTTATCAAGACTGTAGCTTGCTTAGCAAAAGGAACTTTTTTTAAATTTGGGTTCAGTTTAACTACCGCTCAAGGGATGAGTAATTGGGGCATAATAAAGGAACTAAGCTGATAAAATGAAAGATGGGAAAACAACATTAGAAAGATAAACTCGAGAGACGTTTTCATGTTAACCCGAAAATTATTTGAGGAGCAAGACAGACTGCGGGTCAAGCAATTGGTCTTTATGCTATCGTGATGGGGGATCAGCCATTACACGTGTTAATGACTCTTGTATAGTTGTGTAGTTAAGGACATCAGGGTAAAGGGGTAATGGGCATTGTGGTTGATTGTTCTACCTGGGAATCCTCCACTGTTTTATATCTTATGTATGTATGTATGTACTAACCTAGTTGTGGTTGCAAGGGTTGAACTTTGGCTCTTTGGTCCCGCCACTTGAATACATACACTTTCCATACACTTGAAACTGTGTATGGAATCAGCCTCCACCACATTACTGCCTAAAGCATTCCATTTATTAACTACTCTGACACTGAAAAGTTCTTTCTATAATCTCTCTGTGGCTCATTTGGGTACTCAGCTTCCACCTGTGTCCCCTTGTGCGTGTACCACATGTGTTAAATAAATGTATGTATGTATGTATGTACGTATGTATGTATGTATGTATGTATGTATGTATGTATGTATGTATGTATGTATGTATGTATGTATGTATGTATGTATGTATGTATGTATGTATGTATGTATGTATGTAAGGAGAGAGAGAGAGGGAGAGAGAGAGAGAGAGAGAGAGAGAGAGAGAGAGAGAGAGAGAGAGAGAGAGAGAGAGAGAGAGAGAGAGAGAGAGAGAGAGAGAGAGAGAGAGAGAGAGAGAGAGAGAGAGAGAGAGAGAGAGAGAGAGAGAGAGAAAGAGATGAAGATCGAGACAGAGAAATAGATATAGACAGAGTCAGGGAGAGAATGTTAGACACAGAGACGTATAGATAAGGATATGCAAAGTCAGTGAGAGAATGACAGAGATAGAGCGAGGAAAGAGACAGAGAGATAGGCTGACACAGAGAATGTCAGAAACGAGGAGAGGCAGAGACAGAGGGACAGGGACAGACGGACAGGGCCAGAGGAGGGACGGGGGAACAGAGGGGGAGCAGTGGGACAGGGAGGGAGACAGGGACAGAGAGGGAGACATGGACAGAGACAGAGACAGAGGGACAGGGTCAGAGAGGGGGACCGGGGGACAGAGGGAGGAGAGGGGGGCAGGAGACCAAGAGAGAGGGGACAGAGGACAGGGACAAGGGGACAGAGATGGATAGGGGGACTGGAGGAAAGGGAGGGGGACAGATGATGGACACCGGACAGAAAGAGTGGGCAGGGGGACAGAGAGGTACAGGGGACAGAGAGATGGACAGGGGGACATAGAGGAACAGGGGGACAGAGAGTGACAGGGGGACAGAGAGAGGAACAGGAGGACAGAGAAGAACAGGGGGACAGAGAGAGACAGGGGGGACAGAGACAGGGACAATGGGATAGAGAGGGACAGGGGGACAGAGAGATGGAAAGGGGGGACAGGGGGACAGAGAGGGGGACAGAGAGGGGGAAAGGGATCTGGGACAGAGGACAGAAAATGTGGGCAAGGGGACAAAGTGAGGGACAGGGGACAAAGATGGACAGGGGGACAAAGATGGACAAGGGGGACAGGGGGGACAGGAGGAAAGGGGGGAGATGTATGAGGGGAAATGTTTGCGGAAGATGGAGAAGGGGTATTTAGAACGGTAAGTTAGAGAGGGGGCAACTAAGGCCCATCATTGAAAAACAAATGAGCATCATTGCAATAGCAGGAGCCACGCACATCTTTAGCCTGCGTTGTTGAAACATTGTCAATTAAGCGGTGTCCAATAGCAGTATCTTCGGTATTTAAGCGTTACCTTAAAAAATACTGGAAATATTGAAAGCTATTAATCCAGATATTAATCCCCTTGTGCAACGCACACAAGAGGCAACAGCTTCTAGCTCTACAAGCCGCAATATAAAATAGAGAATAGGCGATTGTTTTCACTCACAGTGTAATAAACCCACGGACCCACCCACCCGCTGAAGCCGTAAATGCCAAGACATTACTTCCGTTTAAAATTAAGCCGGAATAATCCTCAGGTATGTGGAGGATGTGGGAGGCCTTTGATCAACCACCGACTTCCTGCCCCGTCGACGGGGCCATCAGCCCTCAGTGTGCCCTCAGCCAAAATAATGTGAAACATGTATGTGGGTGTATTAAATATTTTAATTTATTATTTCCAAGATTTAGCTGTTAGCTCTTGGACCCCGCCTTTCTAAGCGTCGGTTGTCTAATGTACCGACTCTCGGCCTCTTTTCCTCCATCATATCTAAACAACATATATTTTTATCTAACACACTCACACATCCCCAAGATGCAGCCTTTAGCAGCTTCCTGACTTTCAGGTTCCTATTTACTGCAAGGTGAATAGAGGCATTAGTGTGTGTATGTTTGTGTCTGTGTGTGTGTGTGTGTACGTGTGTGTGTTTGTGTGTATACTCACCTAGTTGTGGTTGCGGGGGGTTGAGCTCTGGCTCTTTGGTCCCACCTCTCAACTGGCAATCAACTGATGTACAGATTCCTGAGCCTACTGGGCTCTATCATATCTGCATTTGAAACTGTGTATGGAGTCAGCCTCCACCACATCACTGCCTAATGCATTCCATCTATTAACTACTCTGACACTGAAAAAGTTCTTTCTAACATCCTAGTGGTTCATTTGGGTACTAAGTTTCCACCTGTGTCCCCTTGTTCGCCTACCACCCGTGTTAAACAGTTTATCTTTATGTACCCTATCAATTGCATTTCTCGCAGCCTGTCCTCGTAACTCATGCCTCTTAGTCCTGGGACTAGCCTATTGGCATACCACTAAACTTTTTCAAGCTTCGTCTTGTGCTTTTTTTTTTTTTTTTTTTTGAGATATATACAAGAGTTGTTATATTCTTGTACAGCCTAGTACTAAGTATATGGTGTTTGGCTAGATAAGAGTAAAACTGCTTGTAGATTAGTTTTTCAAAAAATGTTGACAAGTTAGGCAGGATTGATATAGGTCTGTAGTTGTTAACATCTGTGAGATCACCACATTTGTGTACAGGGGTAACTCGCTTTTTTTAGGATAACTGGAAAGGTTTGGAGTTCAAGTTCAAGTAGCTTTTCAAAAAATGTTGACAAGTTAGGCAGGATTGATATAGGTCTGTAGTTGTTAACATCTGTGAGATCACCACATTTGTGTACAGGGGTAACTCGCTTTTTTTAGGATAACTGGAAAGGTTTGGAGTTCAAGTGACCTGTTGAAGAGCATGAGAATTCTTTGGAGACAATTCCTAACCTATACTTCTTCTCAAGGTCATGTTTTTTATTAATGGGTTTAAGTATTCCCTTTGTAAGCAAGGGATTGTTAAGCCTTTTGGTTATGCTTACAAAAAAGTCACAGGACAGACATTATCAGCAGCAGTTATAAAATTGTCAATAGCAGTTTCATTGTGCAGCCTAAAACTTAACTCCCTTGACTCTAGAGGTATATATATTAGGTTTAGGTTAGGTTTTTTTAATTAAACCAGCCAGGATGAGTGAAGCCATGAAGGGCGTTTTTATTAATTAAAACACCCAAATGTTGGGTGCTTCAGGTGTTGTTCCTCTTGGATGATCTTGTACCTCTCTGTCTCACACCTGTAAGAATGAGTGATATGGTTAAGGGGGAAACAAAGTGCAGGCAAGGCAATGGAGGCCAGTAGTAATCTTAGGGCTAGGATAATTAGAAATTAGAGAAATTAAGTAAGAGAAATTAGCAAGAGAAATCAGGTAAAATTTATTATACTTAACTTTTGTATCATCAGTTTAGTAGTAAATCTTCATCTTCATCATCATCATCTTCACTGTCACAAAGCTCCAGGTAGGGCTCGGAAACATCAACATCCTCTTCCTGGTATCCAAATAAACGCTTTGCATCACTCAGCTTGTCAGAACACAACTTTTGCCCTTGCTTCAAAAGAGCCAAGATTCCACTCTTATTTTTGGTTGATAGGTGCTTCTCTTCAATAGTGTACTTGTTAGGATCCTGTAATATATAGACTATTTAATGGGGTTTAAGACATTTACAAATTTCCCTGAAAATACTAAAGAAATTAGAATAAATAAATAAAGTTTTCGGTAAAAGTTCAAATATATGTAAAACACACCAGTACAGTATATGAAAACCATGGAATTGTCTACCTGTCAAAGTTGTAAATAGCAAGACTTTACTCAAGTATAAAATTCTGCTGGAAAAATGTTTATGAAGAACTGAATTGCAACACACATTTAGGCTGTTAGCTTACCTTGCTTAGATATGAAGGAAAAATTCCACATAACAACTCTTCAGTATGTTCGGTTAAAATCTCTCTCTTATTCTTGTAATATGCGAGATAATGCAGCATTTCTTGAACAGTGTGTTGTTGCTCTTCTCTGGATCTCTTCTGAAGCTCCACATCTTCTACTGCCTTCTTTTTTTGAGCAAGGGACACTAATAAAAGAGGAAAATTATATTTACTGCAAGTAAACTACAACTCAATTTAATGTAATTACAGTTTAGGTACTTGCATTATACATACTATACATAGTTTATTGTGCAGTATCAACCTGATAAAAACCTACGGATTATGATACTGCACCTATTTTACAAACAGTAGTGATGATATTTTACTTCAAAAATAAGTAAAGCTTATCCATTATGCATGCTAAATGTTAGTTATCTTGATAAGGCCGAATTGTAACCCCTGATAAAATGAGATGTAGTTACATACCATTTTGGCTATGATGAGGCAATAAATTGTGCCATGGCAGGATACCTTCTATTGCATCCTTTTCACTGAGAATTTCAGAGTTTTCACTATTGTAGATTTTTATGAAGCCTTGAAGCTTTTTCCTATCACACTCATTTCTGTGCCGGAGTGAAGAGCGCATTTTACTGGATGCTGCAAATAAAGTTTTTTGGCTGAAAGTTTTAAAGTTGTTAAAAAAATTTCCTCATCATTTACCTACATAGAAATTATAGACAAGAGCTAAATAGAAATTGCTTCAGAGTTAACAAAGAAATAGTAAGCCTACCTGCATCAGTGGCAATCAGATTTTTGCGATGCCTGATAGAGTCTGCAACTGCCTCGATAGAATATTTTATGTTCTTCGAGGTTGTTCCAGTGTTTAACTCTAACTCCTTACAAATCATTTGTAGGTCAGATCGCCATTCTTGAATCAATGACTTTTGAACATCAAGTTTGTCGATCTCATTTGAAACTGTTATTTCCGTCTCTCTGGCCTATTTGAAAATATAATAAATTTAATGAACAAATCACATTAACCGTGATGAGTGGTTCGAACCTATGGGCTTGGCATTCCCAGATGCTTGCTGTAGTTGAATGCTCCACAACATGGTCAAAAGAATTGCAACCTAGGGTACTAATGAACCCACAATTCAATTTTTGTTAATTATGCACCCCCATACCCATTCCATGGGCGGTTGTGCATGCAGTTTCCCATGTACTTGGTCTGTGTCCTCCAGTAGTTTTACCTCTGATGGCCCTTTCAATACACATAGAATTCATATTATTGTGATATATCAATACATGGAGAAAGACATTGAAATGGGGGCATCAAAGGCAGAACTACTGAATGACAGAGACCGAGTTCATGGGGGAATTGTGTGAAACCTGGTTTGGCTTCAGTGGAAGCCTTGGGATCCTTGTGGGTGCAGTAGTACTCCAAGTTGCAATTCATCTGACCATGTCGTGGCGTAGTGAACTAGAGCATGCATCTGAGAGCACTCAGTGCATGGGGTTCAAACCCTCATCACAGTTCCCGTGATATATCACGATACTGTGATTTCTCTGTGAACACATTTGATATATCTCGGAATCATACATTTAGGTTAATTAAATACTATATACTTTATACAAATTAACCTTATTGATATATTGAAAAAGTTCAAGCAGTTAATTCCAGGAAATGGTCGCTAATTTATAATGGAAAATATATGTAGTACATGATCTGAACACATAACTAACCTATAAATGCATTATAATACCTTTCACATATAAATGCATTATAATAAGTTTCAAAATAAATACAAATAAATAAAATAAATATATATTATTTTTAGTACCTTTCTGAGTCGAGTAACTAATGCACGAGCCAGTCCATCAATTTTTCGATGGTTCCAAAAGACTGCACCCTCTGTGAGTTCTTCTGTTCTTTCTGAGAAAAATATTTATAGCAATGAACATCTTGAAGAGCATAGATTAATAACAGTTTCATAACATACCTTTACTCACCACGACCAACTCAAGTTTGACCAATATGTTTTCATTCTTTTATTGATTATTTGAGGGAGTTGATACTTATTGAATACTGAATACAAATCGCATTATACTGATTACAGGGCAGGTAAAATAATAAAAAAACTTGATCAGATGAACCATATAAACAAATACCAGCTTTCAGCATGTTTTTAGTTGTAGAGTTGTATCGTGAGAGGTATGCAAACACTTGCTCTGCCTCTTCCCCTAAAGTCATGCCACTCCCTTCTTGCCACCGCCCTCCATACAATACCTTTAACATAAAAGTATACAGTAAAAAAAAATTCAAATTATTGTACAAAAATTAAAAGCCTCCTACTATATTAAATGATACGTATATCATTAATCTTAAACAATCAGAAATCTTAATTTTTTTTACACAAACTGTACTTATTATATTTAATGTAATGTATACATTACATTAAATTTAATTAGTATACATAAATGTATACATTAGTATACATAAATGTAATGTTATATTTTTATTTACCTGACAATACCAAGCATGTCCTTTTGCATGTAGGACTCCTAAAAATGGCTTTGCTTGACCAATGTGAAAATGTGATTGTTTCTGAGCCACAGTTAAGGCCCATGGCCAATATTTGCAAATTATGTCTTGACAAATAAACTTTACGTATTTGAAATACATAATTTGCAAATAGTGGGCATAACTGTACAGCTCTCCTTGATACATATTCAAGGTGTGGAGGATAATACCATGTCGACAGGAGGCCATGCTGATTCCTGTTTCATCCAAACTTTGGAATGAAAGAGGCTTATTTTGAGCAGCTTTCCATGTAGACACTCCACACGTGTGCTTACTCTGTTAAACAAAAATATTTATAGTAACTAAATAACCAGTTGGTGAGCATGATTATAATTATGTAGGACGGGTAGAAGGTAGAGATTATTTTGCGCGATAGGCATTGTTGTTGCACATAAGAATTTCTATGGGTTATATTTCCTTATTCAATATATATAAACTATAATGAAAAAATACAAAAATGGCCACCATATGTTATAGTCGCCAAACAGTTATTAGGTAAAATTGAAGGTTTCTCAATATATAATAAAACTCACCTTAGTTTTCAAGCTCTGAATAGTGCCAACATGAGCTTGAACATCTTCATCTTTGCTGAAGATACTATCAGAATAATAGGGGTTTCTGATACCTCTGCAATGATAATTCAGAAATAATTATTTATTGTCTGTAACCACTATAATATTAAACAATGGGTAATGGGGTATCAAAAAATGTTTTATATGAAGAATTCTGATGCACTGCTAAATTTTACATAAAACAAAAATTTACATGGTGTTAGATAAATAAAATGATGATATGGATGCAATTGAAAGGCAAACTATAAAGACATACTCAGTTAAAAAATATGTCATATGACAATGTATATTTATATGTGCATACTTTATTTATAAGAACATTAATTTGAAGACAATATAATTCATTATAATATAGTGTGTGTAGAGAACAAAAGAATACTATACATTAAGTATCTGTAAAGCACATTTTATTACCTCCCAACTTTGTTGTAACGATACAGCTTCTTGTTGCCATCAATATGTACTGCTAAAGGGGTTTTATCACAAGCAGGACACTCATAGTCAGCTTCTCCTCTAATTTTTCTCAGCTCATATTGCTGGAATCGCCATTCGAAGAACACTCTCTTCGAAGTTATATAATTAATGGGTCCAATCTAGGAATAGAATTTTTTAGATGGTGACATTTAAAATGCATATTATGACATAAGATAAATAAACAAAAAAAACATTCCATTTTGTGTTTGAATAAAATTAAAAACTAATTATTAATAAATGAATATACATTACTACAAAATTTTGATAATTTTTGTATTGAAATATAAAAGTGAAAATATTAAGAATAACGGTATCAAAACATACACGCCCACGAGAAGCACCAAAGGATTCCAGTGCAGTGACTAATGCCCGAAATGATGTTCCGGGACAATTTCTTTTTATATGGTGCCATGATTCAAGCAGACTGGTGCTGTAGAATGTGCTGCTCTTTCCTAATGATGAATAGAAACCAGACTTGTGCATGGTCTTGCCTAGTTGTTGATGCTCATATCCACAGTGGCATGTATAGATTGGAGTATAGAGGTCATACCTTCCTGTAGTTTAAAATACAGTGCATTGAGTGGTGTGGCGACTTGCTAAAATAGTGATGTAAAAATTAACATTTATAGCAACAAAAATTTCAAAATGTATTGTGATTCAGGAATATCCGGTAATGGAAATAAAAGGGTAAATTTTAAAGTTTATTTACCCATTATAGTGATGAAGATGCAGAGATTGCTGGAGCTTGAAATTTTAAACTTGCAATCTGTGCAGTTGGGGCAAGAATTTGGTGGTTGGGCTGGTACAACAGGTTCTGGTAACAAAGAAAAGGAAGACAGTTTGACAAAATGAGTTTTATGGAAAAGAATTTCAGACTGAATATTTCATTGTTTCTTGATTGTACAAAATATTGACATTATTCTCCAGATAATGACTGAGAAATTCACAGAAAAGAAACAATCAGACGATTAAATCAATCTATAAAACCAAGTGTC
Organism: Procambarus clarkii; assembly: GCF_040958095.1. Classification (NCBI taxonomy): domain Eukaryota; kingdom Metazoa; phylum Arthropoda; class Malacostraca; order Decapoda; family Cambaridae; genus Procambarus; species Procambarus clarkii. The sequence goes on along the minus strand of NW_027189308.1, from coordinate 83,840 downwards.
AGGTTTAAACTTTAAGACTTCTCCAAATGTTGTAATGACTGAAATGAAACATTTATTCATTTTATTTTGTTATACCAAGATAATCGTAGCTCTAGACTGGGATTGGGAAGTAGAAGTAATCTCGGAACAAAGTACGGATTTTATACAGGTATCGTATACTTACTCCAGTGAAAGATATTTCCTTCAGGGCACACAGTTTGTGTCGGGTCTAATGGCTCATAAAAGCCATTTTTCCAATATAATCTGTGGTGGAAAGGCATGAGAAAATGTTGCATTTGGTCACAAATGTGACACAAAAATGCAAAACAGTCTTCACATTTGATGCTTGCCTCACAATTTGTACATTGTACACAAACTTTACCTGATGAAAAAAGGGGTAATTATTTATACTAATTTTAAATACTGTATACCTAACATTTTAAACAATCTGAAGTCTAAATGTATTAATAGAGTGTCATTAATTTGCATATGATGCTTATTATACAGTATAACCTTAATGAACACAGCAATATTTAATTTACCTTTATCTGGAACACCCAACTCAGACAATGTCCAATCGAACAGCATTGCCCTGCTTTCTCCCCAATTAATCTCTGCATTTTTTCTTCTTTTTTGCCAGTCAGAAACACTTGGCTGAGAATCTTTAATTTGTTCAAGTTCTGCAGCAAGTACTTTGAAATATGGGATTACAAATTAGTAAGAAAAATTTGTAAGTGAAAGGAATGATTAGTATAATATGTTAAACAAAATTTCATAGGCATTAAGCACAATTTTGGTACATAATATTTATGACGTGTGTCCATTAAATAAACCCTCATTTAAATACCAACAAATGATGTTGGGACATACCAACATCAAATGATTCCAAAGTTTCTTCACCAGCTGCCAAATAACTTTGAGTGTACGTTCTGCCACTAGTAGAATAGCCCGCATTTTGAATGTGTGGTGGTGAAAGTATAGCAGGCAGAATGTCTGGGTGGCACATTTGAAGATTTAAGCATGGTACATAATTGCAAATTGTATACAAGTATTAATATTTTCAGACAAATCTCAAGATATTACTATAACTAACTTTATGCTACCAAGTTGTTCAGTGTTATAGTAATTTAATCTCCATAATTGTCTAGCATACACTTAAAAATAGGCAACAAATATTATTGGAAAGTACACAAATAACAGCTGTAGAAATATTGTTAAAAAAATAATAGAAGATTACCATCAGATTGGGGTGCAGCTGGTCTTTGTTTTGAATTAATGTGTGATACATCCTGTATGTTATCTTTTTTCTGTTTCTTGTTTGTCACCTTTATTGAGTTTGGTTCCTCCACGTTTAAGAGTCTCTTCAAGTACTCATTTCTTTGTATCATTGCAGCACGTGCTTTCTGGTACTCACGTTCAAGATGTTCTCTAGTCATCACTGCTATTCTCCGGTGAAATTCTGAAGAGAAAATAATAGTGTTCGAAGGAAAAGTACAAGAACAAAACAAGAAAATTATGCTTATGCAAAATTATGCTACAATGTACCTATTAATAATCTTAAAATTTGCTACAAATTACCTACTTATAATTATGTGTTAAATTATGGACTTTCCCATAATGATATGCATGTTAGTGGCATTACCTATACTGCCTACCTGGAGCCCCCTAGAGAGATAGTGACACAAGTTAAGGTAATCCCTTTAGTAAGGTGCTGGGTCAACATAAATAAGCTATAACTAATAAGGACACAAATCAATATGTTCATTTAACAGTGGTATTAACATTTATATAAATATAGCTAAGAATAAGTTTTTACAAGTGTAACAAAGTGAAAGAAATGTATGAAAATTTTGATGATATATTAAAATGCTCATTGATTGAACTTGTCTTCCTATATATAAAGTATAAAAATAGTAAACACAGTACCATTATTGTTGTCTGTAGTTATTTTTGGAACATCTGGTATGTACAGCATACTGTCAAAATCCGATGATCTATCTGAAAAATTGATTGGTAGCGTAAATATTTGAATTCATTGCATAGCCTTTTATACAAACAAAAAAGAAAAATTGTACAGAAAAGCTAACACAACATTATAACACCTTTCTGTGGTACTTTCTATGGTACAAAAGAAAACAAACCTTAATTATAAAGGAAAATAAACTGACAGAAGAACTATGAATACTGCTGAAAATACTTTCCACAAAATATCTGAACCAAGGGATAGTACCCCGAGATTTGAAATATGAAAATTTCACCCTTACAGTATTTAAAAAAAAAGCAGAAAGAGTTAAGCACAAAACTAATGTCCGATCAGCTAGGTATAACACATCTGCAAGCTCATGGCGAAAATCCTAAGGGAGGGAATCATTTACCATCTTTCAGTGAACAATCTTATTCAATCGACACACCATGGTCTTCTTAAAAACAGATGCTACCTTATAAACCTCCTCACTTTTGGGACATGGTAACATGGTACTCAGATAAAGGGTTTCCGGTGGATGTAGTATACATGGATTATGCTAAAGACTTTAATAAGGTACCACATGGAAGACTAGCAAGGAAATTACAGGTTCATGAAAAAAATTGTAAAGTGCACAAAACAATAGTTAAAACAAAGAGAGCAAAAGGTCATACTAAATGGGAATGAATATGAAGAAATGTGGTAAGTTGAGTACCTCAGGGGTCCATTTTTAAGTCTAAAATATTTTTCATATATTGAACATCTATGATATAGAAAAGAATATAATATAATCAACCACATCCTCATATTTGCAAATGCCTGGCATTTCACGAGCACTTTGTCCGGGGTTTATATTCTAGCCGGGGAGGATTTACTGGGTTAGGCTAACCTAACCTAACTTAACCAAACCAAACCAAGTATCTCAAGTTACAAATATCTCTGGGAATTCATATTATCTGCTGTTGTAGAATTGACAAAATGGACAGTGTCAACAAAATTATTCCCACATACTCCGTCACTATGTGATGGAGTACACATAGAATAGGGACTGAATTGTCCCTGACAGGGACAATTCTGTAACAAATGTTCTAGCATAAAACTTTGTACAGTTTAGTAATTCCTTACCATTTGATGTACTAGGTAGATCCATGTTTGGTGAAGTTTTATAGCTGGAGCTGGAAGATCCTGTCGAGATGACTTCTTCAAAGAGAATAGCTTCAACACATTGTGTCTTGAGTCTTCCAGTACTTGGCCTACAGTTACCAGATCTGATTTACAGAAACTAGTGAACTATGGAGATAAGATTGTTAATAATATACTTTTTTTGAGATTCATATGACTTGCAGCTTAAAAACCAACCTTATTTTAAAATAGTACACTAAAGTACATAGCAAATTGCGAAATTCGTAGTTTTTTAACTACTTTAAAGCTAAATTCTCAAGCTTTGAAAATAAGCACAATTTGCTATTTTAAGCGGAATCTGGCAACTCTGATTTAGCATGTAAACATTGACTTGCATTCACAATGTAGTTATTTATTTTTCAACAATTTAAAACGAGTTATGAAAATACACACATTGGTACATTATTGCAAAGGCACTATACTATATATATATATATATATAAATTGTTGCAAGTCGAGCAACAAATATTTTACATTGAACAACAAATGAGATTGGAAAAGCAGTATTGCCAAAATAGACCCCAGACACACCCTGTGGGTAGTAATGGACCCCCATACCGACCCTATGAGGGGTAGTGGACCCCATAATAACACTATGGGCGATAGTGGACACTATACAAACACTATGGGCGGTAGTTGACTTCATAGAGACCCTGTGGGCGGTAAGGGACCCCCTATCGACCCTGTGGGCGGCAGTGGACCCCCTATCGATCCTGTGGGCGGTAAGGGACCCCCTATCGACCCTGTGGGCGGCAGTGGACCCCCTATCGATCCTGTGGGCGGCAGTGGACCCCCTACCGACCCTGTGGGCGGCAGTGGACCCCCTATCGATCCTGTGGGCGGTAGTGGACCCCCCATATCGACCCTGTGGGCGGCAGTGGACCCCCTATCGATCCTGTGGGCGGCAGTGGACCCCCTACCGACCCAGTGGGTGGCAGTGGACCCCCTGCCGACCCTGTGGGCGGTAGTGGACCCCTACCGACCCTGTGGACGGTAGTTGACTTCATAGCGACCCTGTGGGCGGTAGTGGACCCCATACCGACCCTGTGGGTGGCGGTGGACCCCATACCGACTCTGTGGGCGGCAGTGAACCCTATATACTAATCCTGTGGGCGATACTGTACCCTATAGTCATCCTGTGGGGGCAATGGATGCCATACATATCCAGTGGGTGTTATTGTACCCCATACTTATTCTGTGGGTGGTTGGAGCCCCATACCCATCCTGTGGGTTATAGTGGACCCCATACTCATACTGTGGGTGGTATTGGACCCCATACCTATCCTGTGGGTGGTTGTGAGCCCATACCCATCCTGTCGGTGGTAGTGGACGCAATACACATCCAGTGGATGGTATTGGATCCCATACCCTTCCTGTGGGTGGAAGTGATCCCCATACCATTCCTGTGGGTGGATGTGACCCCCATACTCATCCTGCGGGTGTTATTGGACCCCTTACCCACCTAACAGGTGGTAGTGGACCCTATACTAATCCTATAGTTTCCAATAATCCACACCATACCATCCTGTTTGCAGTAGTTTACCCTATATACATTCCAACATAACATCGTTTTCTGTTAGCGTTCCTACAAAACATTCTTTAAAGATTTCTAAAGCACAAACTATGGTATATAATATTGATTGGTGAAGCACTTATTCTATGTAATAATTTATTGTGCTTATTATAATTTACTAAGAACAACTAATATTTCTCAAAACAAAACTACGAGCCTTCAATAGGATGTAGCTGATCTGTAATATTATAAGAGCATGGACAATAGTAGGTGAATTTCACAACCCATGTGGGACCTGAAAACTACAATTTTCGTTATAATTGAACCAATCACGACTATTCAGCTATCTACGTTGATGGACGAGTACTGTGAGACGTAAATTGGTACGTGAGGAAGAGTTTGAGCCTTGGTAAAAAAGTTAACTGGGAATATATCACATATGTACTAAATCACATTCCACATATTGACTTTAAGCACTAGTCATATATGTACTGTCTTGTGTGAGAACGGGTTGTTGTTTTTTTATCATTTGTATTGGAAACAACATTGTCATATGTCTTTTCTTGGATCTAAATAATACGAAACCTCGCTCAATGATTTGAAGTTAAAATCCTCAAATTTGGTAAAATAGTGACTTTTTCACGTTAATCATGTAGTTTGATATTACGTAAATATATTCATTTTTACCAATATTTCGATACTATTTCATGTAGTATCACGATACGTGATTTGGCCTTCAAATCTCAGAATTTCGCATAACATTGCAATTTAAGCAAGTTTTCTTGCATTTTGTTTCGTACGAAAAATCATCGAATTTAGCAATATTTTGACGTTTATCAACCCCTTTTCCTTTATGTGATTTAAACAAAATATCATCGAATTAGGCAATATTTTGCCGTTTTCCACGTTTTTGTGAATTTTCAGTCTATTGGTATTAATTCATATATATACGATAAAAATGATGCAAACACATAATTGATTAGATGATAACCTTAAATACTTCATTTTCAATCATCTATTTGTTTCTCGTTAAAATACTGAGTAAGATATTGAAAAGGGGAGAAGTTCGGTTTTTATTGCATATATCGACGTTTCAGCCGGATTAGAGCGGTTTTACGTGTACATCTTCCCTCGGTAACATAAACGGAAAATCAAGAACATTTTAGTTAATTCTAATGAAAACACATAAAACACGTTTTTTTTTATCATTTGTATTGGAAACAACATTGTAATATGTCTTTTCTTGGATCTAAATAATACGAAACCTTGCTCAATTATTTGAAGTTAAAATCCTCAAATTTGGTAAAATAGTGACTTTTTCACGTTAATCATGTAATTTGATATTACGTAAATATATTCATTTTTACCAATATTTCGATACTATTTCATGTAGTATTACGATATGTGATTTGGCCTTGAAATCTCAGAATTTCGCATAATATTGCATTTTAAGCAAGTTTTCTTGCATTTTGTTTGGTACGCAAAATCATCGAATTTAGCAATATTTTGACGTTTATCATCCCCTTCTCCTTTATGTGATTTAAACAAAATATCATCGAATTAGGCAATATTTTGCCGTTTTTCCACGTTTTTGTGAATTTTCAGTTTATGGGTATTAATTCATTATATATACGATAAAAATGATGCAAACACATAATTGATTAGATAATAACCTTAAATACTTCATTTTCAATCATCTATTTGTTTCTCGTTAAAATACTGAGTAAGATATTGAAAGGGGGAGAAGTTCGGTTTTTATTGCATATATCGACGTTTCAGCCGGATTAGAGCGGTTTTACGTGTACATCTTCCCTCCGTAATATAAACTAAAAATCAAGAACATTTTAGTTAATTCTAATGAAAATACATTGTTTTTTTTATCATTTGTATTGGAAACAACATTGTCATATGTCTTTTCTTGGATCTAAATAATACGAAACCTCGCTCAATGATTTGAAGTTAAAATCCTCAAATATGGTAAAATAGTGACTTTTTTACACGTTAATCATGAGTTTGATATTACGTAAATATATTCATTTTTACCAATATTTCGATACTATTTCATGTAGTATTACGATATGTGATTTGGCCTTCAAATCTCAGAATTTCGCATAATATTGCATTTTAAGCAAGTTTTCTTGCATTTTGTTTCGTACGAAAAATCATCGAATTTAGCAATATTTTGACGTTTATCATCCCCTTTTCCTTGATGTGATTTAAACAAAATATCATCGAATTAGGCAATATTTTGCCGTTTTCGACGTTTTTGTGAATTTTCAGTCTATTGGTATTAATTCATATATATACGATAAAAATGATGCAAACACATAATTGATTAGATGATAACCTTAAATACTTCATTTTCAATCATCTATTTGTTTCTCGTTAAAACACTGGGTAAGATATTGAAAAGGGGAGAAGTTCGGTTTTTATTGCATATAGCGACGTTTCAGCCGGATTAGAGCGGTTTTACGTGTACATCTTTTCTCAGTAATATAAACGGAAAATCAAGAACATTTTAGTCAATTCTAATGAAAAAACATTGTTTTTTTATCATTTGTATTGAAAACAACATTGTCATATGTCTTTTCTTGGATCTAAATAATACGAAACCTCGCTCAATGATTTGAAGTTAAAATCCACAAACATGGTAAAATAGTGACTTTTTCATGATAATCATGTAGTTTGATATCACGTAAATATACTCATTTTTACCAATATTTCGATACTATTTCATGTAGTATTACGATATGTGATTTGGCCTTCAAATCTCAGAATTTCGCATAATATTGCATTTTAAGCAAGTTTTCTTGCATTTTGTTTCGTACGAAAAATCATCGAATTTAGCAATATTTTGACGTTTATCATCCCCTTCTCCTTTATGTGATTTAAACAAAATATCATCGAATTAGGCAATATTTTGCCGTTTTTTCACGTTTTTGTGAATTTTCAGTTTATGGGTATTAATTCATTATATATACGATGCAAATGATGCAAACACATAATTGATTAGATAATAACCTTAAATACTTCATTTTCAATCATCTATTTGTTTCTCGTTAAAATACTGAGTAAGATATTGAAAGGGGGAGAAGTTCGGTTTTTATTGCATATATCGACGTTTCAGCCGGATTAGAGCGGTTTTACGTGTACATCTTCCCTCCGTAATATAAACGAAAAATCAAGAACATTTTAGTTAATTCTAATGAAAACACATTGTTTTTTATCATTTGTATTGGAAACAACATTGTCATATGTCTTTTCTTGGATCGAAATAATACGAAACCTCGCTCAATGATTTGAAGTTAAAATCCTCAAACATGGTAAAATAGTGACTTTTTCACGTTAATCATGTAGTTTGATATTACGTAAATATACTCAGTTTTACCAATATTTCGATACTATTTCATGTAGTATTACGATATGTGATTTGGCCCTCAAATCTCAGAATTTCGCATAATATTGCATTTTAAGCAAGTTTTCCTGCATTTTGTTTCGTACGAAAAATCATCGAATTTAGCAATATTTTGACGTTTATCATCCCCTTTTCCTTTATGTGATTTAAACAAAATATCATCGAATTAGGCAATATTTTGCCGTTTTCCACGTTTTTGTGAATTTTCAGTCTATGGGTATTAATTCATATATATGCGATAAAAGTGATGCAAACACATAATTGATTAGATGATAACCTTAAATACTTCATTTTCAATCATCTATTTGTTTCTCGTTAAAATACTGAGTAAGATATTGAAAGGGGGAGAAGTTCGGTTTTTATTGCATATATCGACGTTTCAGCCGGATTAGAGCGGTACGTGTACATCTTCCCTCCGTAATATAAACTAAAAATCAAGAACATTTTAGTTAATTCTAATGAAAATACATTGTTTTTTTTATCATTTGTATTGGAAACAACATTGTCATATGTCTTTTCTTGGATCTAAATAATACGAAACCTCGCTCAATGATTTGAAGTTAAAATCCTCAAATTTGGTAAAATAGTGACGTTTTCATGTTAATCATGTAGTTTGATATTACGTAAATATATTCATTTTTACCAATATTTCGATACTATTTCATGTAGTATTACGATATGTGATTTGGCCTTCAAATCTCAGAATTTCGCATAATATTGCATTTTAAGCAAGTTTTCTTGCATTTTGTTTCGTACGAAAAATCATCGAATTTAGCAATATTTTGACGTTTATCATCCCCTTTTCCTTGATGTGATTTAAACAAAATATCATCGAATTAGGCAATATTTTGCCGTTTTCCACGTTTTTGTGAATTTTCAGTCTATTGGTATTAATTCATATATATACGATAAAAATGATGCAAACACATAATTGATTAGATGATAACCTTAAATACTTCATTTTCAATCATCTATTTGTTTCTCGTTAAAATACTGAGTAACATATTGAAAAGGGGAGAAGTTCGGTTTTTATTGCATATAGCGACGTTTCAGCCGGATTAGAGCGGTTTTACGTGTACATCTTTTCTCAGTAATATAAACGGAAAATCAAGAACATTTTAGTCAATTCTAATGAAAAAACATTGTTTTTTTTATCATTTGTATTGGAAACAACATTGTCATATGTCTTTTCTTGGATCTAAATAATACGAAACCTCGCTCAATGATTTGAAGTTAAAATCCACAAACATGGTAAAATAGTGACTTTTTCATGATAATCATGTAGTTTGATATTACGTAAATATACTCATTTTTACCAATATTTCGATACTATTTCCTGTAGTATTACGATATGTGATTTGGCCTTCAAATCTCAGAATTTCGCATAATATTGCATTTTAAGCAAGTTTTCCTGCATTTTGTTTCGTACGAAAAATCATCGAATTTAGCAATATTTTGACGTTTATCATCCCCTTTTCCTTTATGTGATTTAAACAAAATATCATCGAATTAGGCAATATTTTGCCGTTTTCCACGTTTTGGTGAATTTTCAGTCTATGGGTATTAATTCATATATATATACGATAAAAGTGATGCAAACACATAATTGATTAGATGATAACCTTAAATACTTCATATTCAATCATCTATTTGTTTCTCGTTAAAACACTGAGGAAGATATTGAAAAGGGGAGAAGTTCGGTTTTTATTGCATATATCGACGTTTCAGCCGGATTAGAGCGGTTTTACGTGTACATCTTCCCTCCGTAATATAAACTAAAAATCAAGAACATTTTAGTTAATTCTAATGAAAATACATTGTTTTTTTATCATTTGTATTGGAAACAACATTGTCATATGTCTCTTCTTGGATCTAAATAATACGAAACCTCGCTCAATGATTTGAAGTTAAAATCCTCAAATTTGGTAAAATAGTGACTTTTTCACGTTAATCATGTAGTTTGATATTACGTAAATATATTCATTTTTACCAATATTTCGATACTATTTCATGTAGTATCACGATACGTGATTTGGCCTTCAAATCTCAGAATTTCGCATAACATTGCAATTTAAGCAAGTTTTCTTGCATTTTGTTTCGTACGAAAAATCATCGAATTTAGCAATATTTTGACGTTTATCAACCCCTTTTCCTTTATGTGATTTAAACAAAATATCATCGAATTAGGCAATATTTTGCCGTTTTCCACGTTTTTGTGAATTTTCAGTCTATTGGTATTAATTCATATATATACGATAAAAATGATGCAAACACATAATTGATTAGATGATAACCTTAAATACTTCATTTTCAATCATCTATTTGTTTCTCGTTAAAATACTGAGTAAGATATTGAAAAGGGGGGAAGTTCGGTTTTTATTGCATATATCGACGTTTCAGCCGGATTAGAGCGGTTTTACGTGTACATCTTCCCTCGGTAATATAAACGGAAAATCAAGAACATTTTAGTTAATTCTAATGAAAACACATAAAACACGTTTTTTTTTATCATTTGTATTGGAAACAACATTGTAATATGTCTTTTCTTGGATCTAAATAATACGAAACCTTGCTCTATTATTTGAAGTTAAAATCCTCAAATTTGGTAAAATAGTGACTTTTTCACGTTAATCATGTAATTTGATATTACGTAAATATATTCATTTTTACCAATATTTCGATACTATTTCATGTAGTATTACGATATGTGATTTGGCCTTGAAATCTCAGAATTTCGCATAATATTGCATTTTAAGCAAGTTTTCTTGCATTTTGTTTGGTACGCAAAATCATCGAATTTAGCAATATTTTGACGTTTATCATCCCCTTCTCCTTTATGTGATTTAAACAAAATATCATCGAATTAGGCAATATTTTGCCGTTTTTCCACGTTTTTGTGAATTTTCAGTTTATGGGTATTAATTCATTATATATACGATAAAAATGATGCAAACACATAATTGATTAGATAATAACCTTAAATACTTCATTTTCAATCATCTATTTGTTTCTCGTTAAAATACTGAGTAAGATATTGAAAGGGGGAGAAGTTCGGTTTTTATTGCATATATCGACGTTTCAGCCGGATTAGAGCGGTTTTACGTGTACATCTTCCCTCCGTAATATAAACTAAAAATCAAGAACATTTTAGTTAATTCTAATGAAAATACATTGTTTTTTTTATCATTTGTATTGGAAACAACATTGTCATATGTCTTTTCTTGGATCTAAATAATACGAAACCTCGCTCAATGATTTGAAGTTAAAATCCTCAAATATGGTAAAATAGTGACTTTTTTACACGTTAATCATGAGTTTGATATTACGTAAATATATTCATTTTTACCAATATTTCGATACTATTTCATGTAGTATTACGATATGTGATTTGGCCTTCAAATCTCAGAATTTCGCATAATATTGCATTTTAAGCAAGTTTTCTTGCATTTTGTTTCGTACGAAAAATCATTGAATTTAGCAATATTTTGACGTTTATCATCCCCTTTTCCTTGATGTGATTTAAACAAAATATCATCGAATTAGGCAATATTTTGCCGTTTTCCACGTTTTTGTGAATTTTCAGTCTATTGGTATTAATTCATATATATACGATAAAAATGATGCAAACACATAATTGATTAGATGATAACCTTAAATACTTCATTTTCAATCATCTATTTGTTTCTCGTTAAAATACTGAGTAACATATTGAAAAGGGGAGAAGTTCGGTTTTTATTGCATATAGCGACGTTTCAGCCGGATTAGAGCGGTTTTACGTGTACATCTTTTCTCAGTAATATAAACGGAAAATCAAGAACATTTTAGTCAATTCTAATGAAAAAACATTGTTTTTTTATCATTTGTATTGGAAACAACATTGTCATATGTCTTTTCTTGGATCTAAATAATACGAAACCTCGCTCAATGATTTGAAGTTAAAATCCACAAACATGGTAAAATAGTGACTTTTTCATGATAATCATGTAGTTTGATATTACGTAAATATACTCATTTTTACCAATATTTCGATACTATTTCATGTAGTATTACGATATGTGATTTGGCCTTCAAATCTCAGAATTTCGCATAATATTGCATTTTAAGCAAGTTTTCCTGCATTTTGTTTCGTACGAAAAATCATCGAATTTAGCAATATTTTGACGTTTATCATCCCCTTTTCCTTTATGTGATTTAAACAAAATATCATCGAATTAGGCAATATTTTGCCGTTTTCCACGTTTTGGTGAATTTTCAGTCTATGGGTATTAATTCATATATATATACGATAAAAGTGATGCAAACACATAATTGATTAGATGATAACCTTAAATACTTCATTTTCAATCATCTATTTGTTTCTCGTTAAAATACTGGGTAAGATATTGAAAAGGGAAGAAGTTCGGTTTTTATTGCATATAGCGACGTTTCAGCCGGATTAGAGCGGTTTTACGTGTACATCTTTTCTCAGTAATATAAACGGAAAATCAAGAACATTTTAGTCAATTCTAATGAAAAAACATTGTTTTTTTATCATTTGTATTGAAAACAACATTGTCATATGTCTTTTCTTGGATCTAAATAATACGAAACCTCGCTCAATGATTTGAAGTTAAAATCCACAAACATGGTAAAATAGTGACTTTTTCATGATAATCATGTAGTTTGATATCACGTAAATATACTCATTTTTACCAATATTTCGATACTATTTCATGTAGTATTACGATATGTGATTTGGCCTTCAAATCTCAGAATTTCGCATAATATTGCATTTTAAGCAAGTTTTCTTGCATTTTGTTTCGTACGAAAAATCATCGAATTTAGCAATATTTTGACGTTTATCATCCCCTTCTCCTTTATGTGATTTAAACAAAATATCATCGAATTAGGCAATATTTTGCCGTTTTTTCACGTTTTTGTGAATTTTCAGTTTATGGGTATTAATTCATTATATATACGATGCAAATGATGCAAACACATAATTGATTAGATAATAACCTTAAATACTTCATTTTCAATCATCTATTTGTTTATCGTTAAAATACTGAGTAAGATATTGAAAGGGGGAGAAGTTCGGTTTTTATTGCATATATCGACGTTTCAGCCGGATTAGAGCGGTTTTACGTGTACATCTTCCCTCCGTAATATAAACGAAAAATCAAGAACATTTTAGTTAATTCTAATGAAAATACATTGTTTTTTTATCATTTGTATTGGAAACAACATTGTCATATGTCTTTTCTTGGATCTAAATAATACGAAACCTCGCTCAATGATTTGAAGTTAAAATCCTCAAATATGGTAAAATAGTGACTTTTTTACACGTTAATCATGTAGTTTGATATTACGTAAATATATTCATTTTTACCAATATTTTGATCCTATTTCATGTAGTATTACGATAGGTGATTTGGCCTTCAAATCTCAGAATTTCGCATAATATTGCATTTTAAGCAAGTTTTCTTGCATTTTGTTTCGTACGAAAAATCATCGAATTTAGCAATATTTTGACGTTTATCATCCCCTTTTCCTTTATGTGATTTAAACAAAATATCATCGAATTAGGCAATATTTTGCCGTTTTCCACGTTTTTGTGAATTTTCAGTCTATTGGTATTAATTCATATATATACGATAAAAATGATGCAAACACATAATTGATTAGATGATAACCTTAAATACTTCATTTTGAATCATCTATTTGTTTCTCGTTAAAATACTGAGTAAGATATTGAAAAGGGGAGAAATTCGGTTTTTATTGCATATATCGACGTTTCAGCCGGATTAGAGCGGTTTTACGTGTACATCTTCCCTCAGTAATATAAACGGAAAATCAGGAACATTTTAGTCAATTCTAATGAAAACACATTGTTTTTTTATCATTTGTATTGGAAACAACATTGTCATATGTCTTTTCTTGGATCTAAATAATACGAAACCTCGCTCAATGATTTGAAGTTAAAATCCTCAAATTTGGTAAAATAGTGATTTCACGTTAATCATGTAGTTTGATATTAGGTAAATATATTCATTTTTACCAATATTTCGATACTATTTCATGTAGTATCACGATACGTGATTTGGCCTTCAAATCTCAGAATTTCGCATAACATTGCAATTTAAGCAAGTTTTTTTGCATTTTGTTTCGTACGAAAAATCATCGAATTTAGCAATATTTTGACGTTTATCATCCCCTTTTCCTTTATGTGATTTAAACAAAATATCATCGAATTAGGCAATATTTTGCCGTTTTCCACGTTTTTGTGAATTTTCATTCTATGGGTATTAATTCATATATATACGATAAAAATGATGCAAACACATAATTGATTAGATGATAACCTTAAATACTTCATTTTCAATCATCTATTTGTTTCTCGTTAAAATACTGAGTAAGATATTGAAAAGGGGAGAAGTTCGGTTTTTATTGCATATATCGACGTTTCAGCCGGATTAGAGCGGTTTTACGTGTACATCTTCCCTCGGTAACATAAACGGAAAATCAAGAACATTTTAGTTAATTCTAATGAAAACACATAAAACACGTTTTTTTTTTTATCATTTGTATTGGAAACAACATTGTAATATGTCTTTTCTTGGATCTAAATAATACGAAACGTTGCTAAATTATTTGAAGTTAAAATCCTCAAATTTGGTAAAATAGTGACTTTTTCACGTTAATCATGTAGTTTGATATTACGTAAATATATTCATTTTTACCAATATATCGATACTATTTCATGTAGTATTACGATATGTGATTTGGCCTTGAAATCTCAGAATTTCGCATAATATTGCATTTTAAGCAAGTTTTCTTGCATTTTGTTTGGTACGCAAAATCATCGAATTTAGCAATATTTTGACGTTTATCATCCCCTTCTCCTTTATGTGTTTTAAACAAAATATCATCGAATTAGGCAATATTTTGCCGTTTTTCCACGTTTTTGTGAATTTTCAGTTTATGGGTATTAATTCATTATATATACGATAAAAATGATGCAAACACATAATTGATTAGATAATAACCTTAAATACTTCATTTTCAATCATCTATTTGTTTCTCGTTAAAATACTGAGTATGATATTGAAAGGGGGAGAAGTTCGGTTTTTATTGCATATATCGACGTTTCAGCCGGATTAGAGCAGTTTTACGTGTACATCATCCCTCCGTAATATAAACGAAAAGTCAAGAACATTTTAGTTAATTCTAATGAAAACACATTGCTTTTTATCATTTGTATTGGAAACAACATTGTCATATGTCTTTTCTTGGATCGAAATAATACGAAACCGCGCTCAATGATTTGAAGTTAAAATCCTCAAACATGGTAAAATAGAGACTTTTTCACGTTAATCATGTAGTTTGATATTACGTAAATATACTCATTTTTACCAATATTTCGATACTATTTCATGTAGTATTACGATATGTGATTTGGCCTTCAAATCTCAGAATTTCGCATAATATTGCATTTTAAGCAAGTTTTCCTGCATTTTGTTTCGTACGAAAAATCATCGAATTTAGCAATATTTTGACGTTTATCATCCCCTTTTCCTTTATGTGATTTAAACAAAATATCATCGAATTAGGCAATATTTTGCCGTTTTCCACGTTTTTGTGAATTTTCAGTCTATGGGTATTAATTCATATATATATATACGATAAATGATGCAAACACATAATTGATTAGATGATAACCTTAAATACTTCATTTTCAATCATCTATTTGTTTCTCGTTAAAACACTGAGGAAGATATTGAAAAGGGGAGAAGTTCGGTTTTTATTGCATATATCGACGTTTCAGCCGGATTAGAGCGGTTTTACGTGTACATCTTCCCTCCGTAATATAAACGAAAAATCAAGAACATTTTAGTTAATTCTAATGAAAACACAATGTTTTTTATCATTTGTATTGGAAACAACATTGTCATATGTCTTTTCTTGGATCTAAATAATACGAAACCTCGCTCAATGATTTGAAGTTAAAATCCACAAACATGGTAAAATAGTGACTTTTTCATGTTAATCATGTAGTTTGATATTACGTAAATATACTCATTTTTACCAATATTTCGATACTATTTCATGTAGTATTACGATATGTGATTTGGCCTTCAAATCTCAGAATTTCGCATAATATTGCATTTTAAGCAAGTTTTCTTGCATTTTGTTTCGTACGAAAAATCATCGAATTTAGCAATATTTTGACGGTTATCATCCCCTTCTCCTTTATGTGATTTAAACAAAATATCATCGAATTAGGCAATATTTTGCCGTTTTTCCACGTTTTTGTGAATTTTCAGTTTATGGGTAATAATTCATTATATATACGATAAAAATTATGCAAACACATAATTGATTAGATAATAACCTTAAATACTTCATTTTCAATCATCTATTTGTTTCTCGTTAAAATACTGAGTAAGATACTGAAAGGGGGAGAAGTTCGGTTTTTATTGCATATATCGACGTTTCAGCCGGATTAGAGCGGTTTTACGTGTACATCTTCCCTCCGTAATATAAACGAAAAATCAAGAACATTTTAGTTAATTCTAATGAAAACACATTGTTTTTTATCATTTGTATTGGAAACAACATTGTCATATGTCTTTTCTTGGATCGAAATAATACGAAACCTCGCTCAATGATTTGAAGTTAAAATCCTCAAACATGGTTAAATAGTGACTTTTTCACGTTAATCATGTAGTTTGATATTACGTAAATATACTCATTTTTACCAAATTTCCGATACTATTTCATGTAGTATTACGATATGTGATTTGGCCTTCAAATCTCAGAATTTCGCATAATATTGCATTTTAAGAAAGTTTTCCTGCATTTTGTTTCGTACGAAAAATCATCGAATTTAGCAATATTTTGACGTTTATCATCCCCTTTTCCTTTATGTGATTTAAACAAAATATCATCGAATTAGGCAATATTTTGCCGTTTTCCACGTTTTTGTGAATTTTCAGTCTATGGGTATTAATTCATATATATATACGATTAGTGATGCAAACACATAATTGATTAGATGATAACCTTAAATACTTCATTTTCAATCATCTATTTGTTGCTCGTTAAAACACTGAGGAAGATATTGAAAAGGGGAGAAGTTCGGTTTTTATTGCATATATCGACGTTTCAGCCGGATTAGAGCGGTTTTACGTGTACATCTTCCCTCCGTAATATAAACTAAAAATCAAGAACATTTTAGTTAATTCTAATGAAATTCAACACAATGTTTTTTATCATTTGTATTGGAAACAACATTGTCATATGTCTTTTCTTGGATCGAAATAATACGAAACCTCGCTAAATGATTTGAAGTTAAAATCCACAAACATGGTAAAATAGTGACTTTTTCATGTTAATCATGTAGTTTGATATTACGTAAATATACTCATTTTTACCAATATTTCGATACTATTTCATGTAGTATTACGATATGTGATTTGGCCTTCAAATCTCAGAACTTCGCATAATATTGCATTTTAAGCAAGTTTTCTTGCATTTTGTTTCGTACGAAAAATCATCGAATTTAGCAATATTTTGACAGTTATCATCCCCTTCTCCTTTATGTGATTTAAACAAAATATCATCGAATTAGGCAATATTTTGCCGTTTTTCCACTTTTTTGTGAATTTTCAGTTTATGGATATTAATTCATTATATATACGATAAAAAATATGCAAACACATAATTGATTAGATAATAACCTTAAATACTTCATTTTCAATCATCTATTTGTTTCTCGTTAAAATACTGAGTAAGATATTGAAAGGGGGAGAAGTTCGGTTTTTATTGCATATATCGACGTTTCAGCCGGATTAGAGCGGTTTTACGTGTACATCTTCCCTCCGTAATATAAACGAAAAATCAAGAACATTTTAGTTAATTCTAATGAAAACACATTGTTTTTTATCATTTGTATTGGAAACAACATTGTCATATGTCTTTTCTTGGATCGAAATAATACGAAACCTCGCTCAATGATTTGAAGTTAAAATCCTCAAACATGGTAAAATAGTGACTTTTTCACGTTAATCATGTAGTTTGATATTACGTAAATATACTCATTTTTACCAATATTTCGATACTATTTCATGTAGTATTACGATATGTGATTTGGCCTTCAAATCTCAGAATTTCGCATAATATTGCATTTTAAGCAAGTTTTCCTGCATTTTGTTTCGTACGAAAAATCATCGAATTTAGCAATATTTTGACGTTTATCATCCCCTTTTCCTTTATGTGATTTAAACAAAATATCATCGAATTAGGCAATATTTTGCCGTTTTCCACGTTTTTGTGAATTTTCAGTCTATGGGTATTAATTCATATATATATACGATAAGTGATGCAAACACATAATTGATTAGATGATAACCTTAAATACTTCATTTTCAATCATCTATTTGTTTCTCGTTAAAATACTGAGTAAGATATTGAAAGGGGGAGAAGTTCGGTTTTTATTGCATATATCGACGTTTCAGCCGGATTAGAGCGGTTTTACGTGTACATCTTCCCTCAGTAATATAAACGGAAAATCAAGAACATTTTAGTCAATTCTAATGAAAAAACATTGTTTTTTTATCATTTGTATTGGAAACAACATTGTCATATGTCTTTTCTTGGATCTAAATAATACGAAACCTCGCTCAATGATTTGAAGTTAAAATCCTCAAATTTGGTAAAATAGTGACTTTTTCACGTTAATCATGTAGTTTGATATTACGTAAATATATTCATTTTTACCAATATTTCGATACTATTTCATGTAGTATCACGATACGTGATTTGGCCTTCAAATCTCAGAATTTCGCATAATATTGCAATTTAAGCAAGTTTTCTTGCATTTTGTTTCGTACGAAAAATCATCGAATTTAGCAATATTTTGACGTTTATCATCCCCTTTTCCTTTATGTGATTTAAACAAATATCATCGAATTAGGCAATATTTTGCCGTTTTCCACGTTTTTGTGAATTTTCAGTCTATGGGTATTAATTCATATATATACGATAAAAATGATGCAAACACATAATTGATTAGATGATAACCTTAAATACTTCATTTTCAATCATCTATTTGTTTCTCGTTAAAATACTGAGCAAGATATTGAAAAGGGGAGAAGTTCGGTTTTTATTGCATATATCGACGTTTCAGCCGGATTAGAGCGGTTTTACGTGTACATCTTCCCTCGGTAATATAAACGGAAAATCAAGAACATTTTAGTTAATTCTAATGAAAACACATAAAACACGTTTTTTTTTATCATTTGTATTGAAAACAACATTGTCATATGTCTTTTCTTGGATCTAAATAATACGAAACCTTGCTCAATTATTTGAAGTTAAAATCCTCAAATTTGGTAAAATAGTGACTTTTTCACGTTAATCATGTAGTTTGATATTACGTAAATATATTCATTTTTACCAATATTTCGATACTATTTCATGTAGTATTACGATATGTGATTTGGCCTTGAAATCTCAGAATTTCGCATAATATTGCATTTTAAGCAAGTTTTCTTGCATTTTGTTTGGTACGCAAAAGCATCGAATTTAGCAATATTTTGACGTTTATCATCCCCTTCTCCTTAATGTGATTTAAACAAAATATCATCGAATTAGGCAATATTTTGCCGTTTTTCCACGTTTTTGTGAATTTTCAGTTTATGGGTATTAATTCATTATATATACGATAAAAATGATGCAAACACATAATTGATTAGATAATAACCTTAAATACTTCATTTTCAATCATCTATTTGTTTCTCGTTAAAATACTGAGTAAGATATTGAAAGGGGGAGAAGTTCGGTTTTTATTGCATATATCGACGTTTCAGCCGGATTAGAGCGGTTTTACGTGTACATCTTCCCTCCGTAATATAAACGAAAAATCAAGAACATTTTAATTAATTCTAATGAAAACACATTGTTTTTTATCATTTGTATTGGAAACAACATTGTCATATGTCTTTTCTTGGATCGAAATAATACGAAACCTCGCTCAATGATTTGAAGTTAAAATCCACAAACATGGTAAATTAGTGACTTTTTCATGTTAATCATGTAGTTTGATATTACGTAAATATACTCATTTTTACCAATATTTCGATACTAATTCATGTAGTATTACGATATGTGATTTGGCCTTCAAATCTCAGAATTTCGCATAATATTGCATTTTAAGCAAGTTTTCCTGCATTTTGTTTCGTACGAAAAATCATCGAATTTAGCAATATTTTGACGTTTATCATCCCCTTTTCCTTTATGTGATTTAAACAAAATATCATCGAATTAGGCAATATTTTGCCGTTTTCCACGTTTTTGTGAATTTTCAGTCTATGGGTATTAATTCATATATATATACGATAAGTGATGCAAACACATAATTGATTAGATGATAACCTTAAATACTTCATTTTCAATCATCTATTTGTTTCTCGTTAAAACACTGAGGAAGATATTGAAAAGGGGAGAAGTTCGGTTTTTATTGCATATATCGACGTTTCAGCCGGATTAGAGCGGTTTTACGTGTACATCTTCCCTCCGTAATATAAACGAAAAATCAAGAACATTTTAGTTAATTCTAATGAAAACACAATGTTTTTTATCATTTGTATTGGAAACAACATTGTCATATGTCTTTTCTTGGATCTAAATAATACGAAACCTCGCTCAATGATTTGAAGTTAAAATCCACAAACATGGTAAAATAGTGACTTTTTCATGTTAATCATGTAGTTTGATATTACGTAAATATACTCATTTTTACCAATATTTCGATACTATTTCATGTAGTATTACGATATGTGATTTGGCCTTCAAATCTCAGAATTTCGCATAATATTGCATTTTAAGCAAGTTTTCTTGCATTTTGTTTCGTACGAAAAATCATCGAATTTAGCAATATTTTGACGGTTATCATCCCCTTCTCCTTTCTGTGATTTAAACAAAATATCATCGAATTAGGCAATATTTTGCCGTTTTTCCACGTTTTTGTGAATTTTCAGTTTATGGGTAATAATTCATTATATATACGATAAAAATTATGCAAACACATAATTGATTAGATAATAACCTTAAATACTTCATTTTCAATCATCTATTTGTTTCTCGTTAAAATACTGAGTAAGATACTGAAAGGGGGAGAAGTTCGGTTTTTATTGCATATATCGACGTTTCAGCCGGATTAGAGCGGTTTTACGTGTACATCTTCCCTCCGTAATATAAACGAAAAATCAAGAACATTTTAGTTAATTTTAATGAAAACACATTGTTTTTTATCATTTGTATTGGAAACAACATTGTCATATGTCTTTTCTTGGATCGAAATAATACGAAACCTCGCTCAATGATTTAAAGTTAAAATCCTCAAACATGGTAAAATAGTGACTTTTTCACGTTAATCATGTAGTTTGATGTTACGTAAATATACTCATTTTTACCAAATTTCCGATACTATTTCATGTAGTATTACGATATGTGATTTGGCCTTCAAATCTCAGAATTTCGCATAATATTGCATTTTAAGAAAGTTTTCCTGCATTTTGTTTCGTACGAAAAATCATCGAATTTAGCAATATTTTGACGTTTATCATCCCCTTTTCCTTTATGTGATTTAAACAAAATATCATCGAATTAGGCAATATTTTGCCGTTTTCCACGTTTTTGTGAATTTTCAGTCTATGGGTATTAATTCATATATATATACGATTAGTGATGCAAACACATAATTGATTAGATGATAACCTTAAATACTTCATTTTCAATCATCTATTTGTTTCTCGTTAAAACACTGAGGAAGATATTGAAAAGGGGAGAAGTTCGGTTTTTATTGCATATATCGACGTTTCAGCCGGATTAGAGCGGTTTTACGTGTACATCTTCCCTCCGTAATATAAACGAAAAATCAAGAACATTTTAGTTAATTCTAATGAAATTCAACACAATGTTTTTTATCATTTGTATTGGAAACAACATTGTCATATGTCTTTTCTTGGATCGAAATAATACGAAACCTCGCTCAATGATTTGAAGTTAAAATCCACAAACATGGTAAATTAGTGACTTTTTCATGTTAATCATGTAGTTTGATATTACGTAAATATACTCATTTTTACCAATATTTCGATACTAATTCATGTAGTATTACGATATGTGATTTGGCCTTCAAATCTCAGAATTTCGCATAATATTGCATTTTAAGCAAGTTTTCTTGCATTTTGTTTCGTACGAAAAATCATCGAATTTAGCAATATTTTGACGTTTATCATCCCCTTCTCCTTTATGTGATTTAAACAAAATATCATCGAATTAGGCAATATTTTGCCGTTTTCCACGTTTTTGTGAATTTTCAGTTTATGGGTACTAATTCATTATATATACGATAAAAATGATGCAAACACATAATTGATTAGATAATAACCTTAAATACTTCATTTTCAATCATCTATTTGTTTCTCGTTAAAATACTGAGTAAGATATTGAAAGGGGGAGAAGTTCGGTTTTTATTGCATATATCGACGTTTCAGCCGGATTAGAGCGGTTTTACGTGTACATCTTCCCTCCGTAATATAAACGAAAAATCAAGAACATTTTAGTTAATTCTAATGAAAACACATTGTTCTTTATCATTTGTATTGGAAACAACATTGTCATATGTCTTTTCTTGGATCGAAATAATACGAAACCTCGCTCAATGATTTGAAGTTAAAATCCTCAAACATGGTAAAATAGTGACTTTTTTACGTTAATCATGTAGTTTGATATTACGTAAATATATTCATTTTTACCAATATTTCGATACTATTTCATGTAGTATTACGATATGTGATTTGGCCTTCAAACCTCAGAATTTCGCATAATATTGCATTTTAAGCAAGTTTTCCTGCATTTTGTTTCGTACGAAAAATCATCGAATTTAGCAATATTTTGACGTTTATCATCCCCTTTTCCTTTATGTGATTTAAACAAAATATCATCGAATTAGGCAATATTTTGCCGTTTTCCACGTTTTTGTGAATTTTCAGTCTATGGGTATTAATTCACATATATATACGATAAGTGATGCAAACACATAATTGATTAGATGATAACCTTAAATACTTCATTTTCAATCATCTATTTGTTTCTCGTTAAAACACTGAGGAAGATATTGAAAAGGGGAGAAGTTCGGTTTTTATTGCATATATCGACGTTTCAGCCGGATTAGAGCGGTTTTACGTGTACATCTTCCCTCCGTAATATAAACGAAAAATCAAGAACATTTTAGTTAATTCTAATGAAAATACATTGTTTTTTTATCATTTGTATTGGAAACAACATTGTCATATGTCTTTTCTTGGATCTAAATAATACGAAACCTCGCTCAATGATTTGAAGTTAAAATCCTCAAATATGGTAAAATAGTGACTTTTTTACACGTTAATCATGTAGTTTGATATTACGTAAATATATTCATTTTTACCAATATTTCGATACTATTTCATGTAGTATTACGATATGTGGTTTGGCCTTCAAATCTCAGAATTTCGCATAATATTGCATTTTAAGCAAGTTTTTTTGCATTTTGTTTCGTACGAAAAATCATCGAATTTAGCAATATTTTGACGTTTATCATCCCCTTTTCCTTGATGTGATTTAAACAAAATATCATCGAATTAGGCAATATTTTGCCGTTTTCCACGTTTTTGTGAATTTTCAGCCTATTGGTATTAATTCATATATATACGATAAAAATTATGCAAACATCATTCTAATCATTGATTAGATGATAACCTTAAATACTTCATTTTCAATCATCTATTTGTTTCTCGTTAAAATACTGAGTAAGATATTGAAAGGGGAAGAAGTTCGGTTTTTATTGCATATATCGACGTTTCAGCCGGATTAGAGCGGTTTTACGTGTACATCTTCCCTCCGTAATATAAACGAAAAATCAAGAACATTTCAGTTAATTCTAATGAAAACACATTGTTTTTTATCATTTGTATTGGAAACAACATTGTCATATGTCTTTTCTTGGATCGAAATAATACGAAACCTCGCTCAATGATTTGAAGTTAAAATCCTCAAACATGGTAAAATAGTGACTTTTTCACGTTAATCACGTAGTTTGATATTACGTAAATATACTCATTTTTACCAATATTTCGATACTATTTCATGTAGTATTACGATATGTGATTTTGCCTTCAAATCTCAGAATTTCGCATAATATTGCATTTTAAGCAAGTTTTCTTGCATTTTGTTTCGTACGAAAAATCATCGAATTTAGCAATATTTTGACGGTTATCATCCCCTTCTCCTTTATGTGATTTAAACAAAATATCATCGAATTAGGCAATATTTTGCCGTTTTCCACGTTTTTGTGAATTTTCAGTCTATGGGTATTAATTCATATATATATACGATAAGTGATGCAAACACATAATTGATTAGATGATAACCTTAAATACTTCATTTTCAATCATCTATTTGTTTCTCGTTAAAACACTGAGGAAGATATTGAAAAGGGGAGAAGTTCGGTTTTTATTGCATATATCGACGTTTCAGCCGGATTAGAGCGGTTTTACGTGTACATCTTCCCTCCGTAATATAAACGAAAAATCAAGAACATTTTAGTTAATTCTAATGAAAACACAATGTTTTTTATCATTTGTATTGGAAACAACATTGTCATATGTCTTTTCTTGGATCTAAATAATACGAAACCTCGCTCAATGATTTGAAGTTAAAATCCACAAACATGGTAAAATAGTGACTTTTTCATGTTAATCATGTAGTTTGATATTACGTAAATATACTCATTTTTACCAATATTTCGATACTATTTCATGTAGTATTACGATATGTGATTTGGCCTTCAAATCTCAGAATTTCGCATAATATTGCATTTTAAGCAAGTTTTCTTGCATTTTGTTTCGTACGAAAAATCATCGAATTTAGCAATATTTTGACGGTTATCATCCCCTTCTCCTTTATGTGATTTAAACAAAATATCATCGAATTAGGCAATATTTTGCCGTTTTTCCACGTTTTTGTGAATTTTCAGTTTATGGGTAATAATTCATTATATATACGATAAAAATTATGCAAACACATAATTGATTAGATAATAACCTTAAATACTTCATTTTCAATCATCTATTTGTTTCTCGTTAAAATACTGAGTAAGATACTGAAAGGGGGAGAAGTTCGGTTTTTATTGCATATATCGACGTTTCAGCCGGATTAGAGAGGTTTTACGTGTACATCTTCCCTCCGTAATATAAACGAAAAATCAAGAACATTTTAGTTAATTCTAATGAAAACACATTGTTTTTTATCATTTGTATTGGAAACAACATTGTCATATGTCTTTTCTTGGATCGAAATAATACGAAACCTCGCTCAATGATTTAAAGTTAAAATCCTCAAACATGGTAAAATAGTGACTTTTTCACGTTAATCATGTAGTTTGATATTACGTAAATATACTCATTTTTACCAAATTTCCTATACTATTTCATGTAGTATTACGATATGTGATTTGGCCTTCAAATCTCAGAATTTCGCATAATATTGCATTTTAAGAAAGTTTTCCTGCATTTTGTTTCGTACGAAAAATCATCGAATTTAGCAATATTTTGACGTTTATCATCCCCTTTTCCTTTATGTGATTTAAACAAAATATCATCGAATTAGGCAATATTTTGCCGTTTCCACGTTTTTGTGAATTTTCAGTCTATGGGTATTAATTCATATATATATACGATTAGTGATGCAAACACATAATTGATTAGATGATAACCTTAAATACTTCATTTTCAATCATCTATTTGTTTCTCGTTAAAACACTGAGGAAGATATTGAAAAGGGGAGAAGTTCGGTTTTTATTGCATATATCGACGTTTCAGCCGGATTAGAGCGGTTTTACGTGTACATCTTCCCTCCGTAATATAAACGAAAAATCAAGAACATTTTAGTTAATTCTAATGAAAACACAATGTTTTTTATCATTTGTATTGGAAACAACATTGTCATATGTCTTTTCTTGGATCTAAATAATACGAAACCTCGCTCAATGATTTGAAGTTAAAATCCACAAACATGGTAAAATAGTGACTTTTTCATGTTAATCATGTAGTTTGATATTACGTAAATATACTCATTTTTACCAATATTTCGATACTATTTCATGTAGTATTACGATATGTGATTTGGCCTTCAAATCTCAGAATTTCGCATAATATTGCATTTTAAGCAAGTTTTCTTGCATTTTGTTTCGTACGAAAAATCATCGAATTTAGCAATATTTTGACGGTTATCATCCCCTTCTCCTTTATGTGATTTAAACAAAATATCATCGAATTAGGCAATATTTTGCCGTTTTTCCACGTTTTTGTGAATTTTCAGTTTATGGGTAATAATTCATTATATATACGATAAAAATTATGCAAACACATAATTGATTAGATAATAACCTTAAATACTTCATTTTCAATCATCTATTTGTTTCTCGTTAAAATACTGAGTAAGATACTGAAAGGGGGAGAAGTTCGGTTTTTATTGCATATATCGACGTTTCAGCCGGATTAGAGAGGTTTTACGTGTACATCTTCCCTCCGTAATATAAACGAAAAATCAAGAACATTTTAGTTAATTCTAATGAAAACACATTGTTTTTTATCATTTGTATTGGAAACAACATTGTCATATGTCTTTTCTTGGATCGAAATAATACGAAACCTCGCTCAATGATTTAAAGTTAAAATCCTCAAACATGGTAAAATAGTGACTTTTTCACGTTAATCATGTAGTTTGATATTACGTAAATATACTCATTTTTACCAAATTTCCGATACTATTTCATGTAGTATTACGATATGTGATTTGGCCTTCAAATCTCAGAATTTCGCATAATATTGCATTTTAAGAAAGTTTTCCTGCATTTTGTTTCGTACGAAAAATCATCGAATTTAGCAATATTTTGACGTTTATCATCCCCTTTTCCTTTATGTGATTTAAACAAAATATCATCGAATTAGGCAATATTTTGCCGTTTCCACGTTTTTGTGAATTTTCAGTCTATGGGTATTAATTCATATATATATACGATTAGTGATGCAAACACATAATTGATTAGATGATAACCTTAAATACTTCATTTTCAATCATCTATTTGTTTCTCGTTAAAACACTGAGGAAGATATTGAAAAGGGGAGAAGTTCGGTTTTTATTGCATATATCGACGTTTCAGCCGGATTAGAGCGGTTTTACGTGTACATCTTCCCTCCGTAATATAAACGAAAAATCAAGAACATTTTAGTTAATTCTAATGAAATTCAACACAATGTTTTTTATCATTTGTATTGGAAACAACATTGTCATATGTCTTTTCTTGGATCGAAATAATACGAAACCTCGCTCAATGATTTGAAGTTAAAATCCACAAACATGGTAAATTAGTGACTTTTTCATGTTAATCATGTAGTTTGATATTACGTAAATATACTCATTTTTACCAATATTTCGATACTAATTCATGTAGTATTACGATATGTGATTTGGCCTTCAAATCTCAGAATTTCGCATAATATTGCATTTTAAGCAAGTTTTCTTGCATTTTGTTTCGTACGAAAAATCATCGAATTTACCAATATTTTGACGTTTATCATCCCCGTCTCCTTTATGTGATTTAAACAAAATATCATCGAATTAGGCAATATTTTGCCGTTTTCCACGTTTTTGTGAATTTTCAGTTTATGGGTACTAATTCATTATATATACGATAAAAATGATGCAAACACATAATTGATTAGATAATAACCTTAAATACTTCATTTTCAATCATCTATTTGTTTCTCGTTAAAATACTGAGTAAGATATTGAAAGGGGGAGAAGTTCGGTTTTTATTGCATATATCGACGTTTCAGCCGGATTAGAGCGGTTTTACGTGTACATCTTCCCTCCGTAATATAAACGAAAAATCAAGAACATTTTAGTTAATTCTAATGAAAACACATTGTTCTTTATCATTTGTATTGGAAACAACATTGTCATATGTCTTTTCTTGGATCGAAATAATACGAAACCTCGCTCAATGATTTGAAGTTAAAATCCTCAAACATGGTAAAATAGTGACTTTTTTACGTTAATCATGTAGTTTGATATTACGTAAATATACTCATTTTTACCAATATTTCGATACTATTTCATGTAGTATTACGATATGTGATTTGGCCTTCAAACCTCAGAATTTCGCATAATATTGCATTTTAAGCAAGTTTTCCTGCATTTTGTTTCGTACGAAAAATCATCGAATTTAGCAATATTTTGACGTTTATCATCCCCTTTTCCTTTATGTGATTTAAACAAAATATCATCGAATTAGGCAATATTTTGCCGTTTTCCACGTTTTTGTGAATTTTCAGTCTATGGGTATTAATTCACATATATATACGATAAGTGATGCAAACACATAATTGATTAGATGATAACCTTAAATACTTCATTTTCAATCATCTATTTGTTTCTCGTTAAAACACTGAGGAAGATATTGAAAAGGGGAGAAGTTCGGTTTTTATTGCATATATCGACGTTTCAGCCGGATTAGAGCGGTTTTACGTGTACATCTTCCCTCCGTAATATAAACGAAAAATCAAGAACATTTTAGTTAATTCTAATGAAAATACATTGTTTTTTTATCATTTGTATTGGAAACAACATTGTCATATGTCTTTTCTTGGATCTAAATAATACGAAACCTCGCTCAATGATTTGAAGTTAAAATCCTCAAATATGGTAAAATAGTGACTTTTTTACACGTTAATCATGTAGTTTGATATTACGTAAATATATTCATTTTTACCAATATTTCGATACTATTTCATGTAGTATTACGATATGTGGTTTGGCCTTCAAATCTCAGAATTTCGCATAATATTGCATTTTAAGCAAGTTTTTTTGCATTTTGTTTCGTACGAAAAATCATCGAATTTAGCAATATTTTGACGTTTATCATCCCCTTTTCCTTGATGTGATTTAAACAAAATATCATCGAATTAGGCAATATTTTGCCGTTTTCCACGTTTTTGTGAATTTTCAGCCTATTGGTATTAATTCATATATATACGATAAAAATTATGCAAACATCATTCTAATCATTGATTAGATGATAACCTTAAATACTTCATTTTCAATCATCTATTTGTTTCTCGTTAAAATACTGAGTAAGATATTGAAAGGGGAAGAAGTTCGGTTTTTATTGCATATATCGACGTTTCAGCCGGATTAGAGCGGTTTTACGTGTACATCTTCCCTCCGTAATATAAACGAAAAATCAAGAACATTTCAGTTAATTCTAATGAAAACACATTGTTTTTTATCATTTGTATTGGAAACAACATTGTCATATGTCTTTTCTTGGATCGAAATAATACGAAACCTCGCTCAATGATTTGAAGTTAAAATCCTCAAACATGGTAAAATAGTGACTTTTTCACGTTAATCACGTAGTTTGATATTACGTAAATATACTAATTTTTACCAATATTTCGATACTATTTCATGTAGTATTACGATATGTGATTTTGCCTTCAAATCTCAGAATTTCGCATAATATTGCATTTTAAGCAAGTTTTCTTCATTTTTGTTTCGTACGAAAAATCATCGAATTTAGCAATATTTTGACGTTTATCATCCCCTTTTCCTTTATGTGATTTAAACAAAATATCATCGAATTAGGCAATATTTTGCCGTTTTCCACGTTTTTGTGAATTTTCAGTCTATTGGTATTAATTCATATATATACGATAAAAATGATGCAAACACATAATTGATTAGATGATAACCTTAAATACTTCATTTTCAATCATCTATTTGTTTCTCGTTAAAATACTGAGTAACATATTGAAAAGGGGAGAAGTTCGGTTTTTATTGCATATAGCGACGTTTCAGCCGGATTAGAGCGGTTTTACGTGTACATCTTTTCTCAGTAATATAAACGGAAAATCAAGAACATTTTAGTCAATTCTAATGAAAAAACATTGTTTTTTTATCATTTGTATTGGAAACAACATTGTCATATGTCTTTTCTTGGATCTAAATAATACGAAACCTCGCTCAATGATTTGAAGTTAAAATCCACAAACATGGTAAAATAGTGACTTTTTCATGATAATCATGTAGTTTGATATTACGTAAATATACTCATTTTTACCAATATTTCGATACTATTTCATGTAGTATTACGATATGTGATTTGGCCTTCAAATCTCAGAATTTCGCATAATATTGCATTTTAAGCAAGTTTTCCTGCATTTTGTTTCGTACGAAAAATCATCGAATTTAGCAATATTTTGACGTTTATCATCCCCTTTTCCTTTATGTGATTTAAACAAAATATCATCGAATTAGGCAATATTTTGCCGTTTTCCACGTTTTGGTGAATTTTCAGTCTATGGGTATTAATTCATATATATATACGATAAAAGTGATGCAAACACATAATTGATTAGATGATAACCTTAAATACTTCATTTTCAATCATCTATTTGTTTCTCGTTAAAACACTGAGGAAGATATTGAAAAGGGGAGAAGTTCGGTTTTTATTGCATATATCGACGTTTCAGCCGGATTAGAGCGGTTTTACGTGTACATCTTCCCTCCGTAATATAAACTAAAAATCAAGAACATTTTAGTTAATTCTAATGAAAATACATTGTTTTTTTATCATTTGTATTGGAAACAACATTGTCATATGTCTTTTCTTGGATCTAAATAATACGAAACCTCGCTCAATGATTTGAAGTTAAAATCCTCAAATATGGTAAAATAGTGACTTTTTTACACGTTAATCATGTAGTTTGATATTACGTAAATATATTCATTTTTACCAATATTTTGATACTATTTCATGTAGTATTACGATAGGTGATTTGGCCTTCAAATCTCAGAATTTCGCATAATATTGCATTTTAAGCAAGTTTTCTTGCATTTTGTTTCGTACGAAAAATCATCGAATTTAGCAATATTTTGACGTTTATCATCCCCTTTTCCTTTATGTGATTTAAACAAAATATCATCGAATTAGGCAATATTTTGCCGTTTTCCACGTTTTTGTGAATTTTCAGTCTATTGGTATTAATTCATATATATACGATAAAAATGATGCAAACACATAATTGACTAGATGATAACCTTAAATACTTCATTTTGAATCATCTATTTGTTTCTCGTTAAAATACTGAGTAAGATATTGAAAAGGGGAGAAATTCGGTTTTTATTGCATATATCGACGTTTCAGCCGGATTAGAGCGGTTTTACGTGTACATCTTCCCTCAGTAATATAAACGGAAAATCAGGAACATTTTAGTCAATTCTAATGAAAACACATTGTTTTTTTATCATTTGTATTGGAAACAACATTGTCATATGTCTTTTCTTGGATCTAAATAATACGAAACCTCGCTCAATGATTTGAAGTTAAAATCCTCAAATTTGGTAAAATAGTGATTTCACGTTAATCATGTAGTTTGATATTAGGTAAATATATTCATTTTTACCAATATTTCGATACTATTTCATGTAGTATCACGATACGTGATTTGGCCTTCAAATCTCAGAATTTCGCATAACATTGCAATTTAAGCAAGTTTTTTTGCATTTTGTTTCGTACGAAAAATCATCGAATTTAGCAATATTTTGACGTTTATCATCCCCTTTTCCTTTATGTGATTTAAACAAAATATCATCGAATTAGGCAATATTTTGCCGTTTTCCACGTTTTTGTGAATTTTCAGTCTATGGGTATTAATTCATATATATACGATAAAAATGATGCAAACACATAATTGATTAGATGATAACCTTAAATACTTCATTTTCAATCATCTATTTGTTTCTCGTTAAAATACTGAGTAAGATATTGAAAAGGGGAGAAGTTCGGTTTTTATTGCATATATCGACGTTTCAGCCGGATTAGAGCGGTTTTACGTGTACATCTTCCCTCGGTAATATAAACGGAAAATCAAGAACATTTTAGTTAATTCTAATGAAAACACATAAAACACGTTTTTTTTTTATCATTTGTATTGGAAACAACATTGTAATATGTCTTTTCTTGGATCTAAATAATACGAAACGTTGCTAAATTATTTGAAGTTAAAATCCTCAAATTTGGTAAAATAGTGACTTTTTCACGTTAATCATGTAGTTTGATATTACGTAAATATATTCATTTTTACCAATATTTCGATACTATTTCATGTAGTATTACGATATGTGATTTGGCCTTGAAATCTCAGAATTTCGCATAATATTGCATTTTAAGCAAGTTTTCTTGCATTTTGTTTGGTACGCAAAATCATCGAATTTAGCAATATTTTGACGTTTATCATCCCCTTCTCCTTTATGTGTTTTAAACAAAATATCATCGAATTAGGCAATATTTTGCCGTTTTTCCACGTTTTTGTGAATTTTCAGTTTATGGGTATTAATTCATTATATATACGATAAAAATGATGCAAACACATAATTGATTAGATAATAACCTTAAATACTTCATTTTCAATCATCTATTTGTTTCTCGTTAAAATACTGAGTAAGATATTGAAAGGGGGAGAAGTTCGGTTTTTATTGCATATATCGACGTTTCAGCCGGATTAGAGCGGTTTTACGTGTACATCTTCCCTCAGTAATATAAACGGAAAATCAAGAACATTTTAGTCAATTCTAATGAAAAAACATTGTTTTTTTATCATTTGTATTGGAAACAACATTGTCATATGTCTTTTCTTGGATCTAAATAATACGAAACCTCGCTCAATGATTTGAAGTTAAAATCCTCAAATTTGGTAAAATAGTGACTTTTTCACGTTAATCATGTAGTTTGATATTACGTAAATATATTCATTTTTACCAATATTTCGATACTATTTCATGTAGTATCACGATACGTGATTTGGCCTTCAAATCTCAGAATTTCGCATAATATTGCAATTTAAGCAAGTTTTCTTCCATTTTGTTTTGTACGAAAAATCATCGAATTTAGCAATATTTTGACGTTTATCATCCCCTTTTTCTTTATGTGATTTAAACAAAATATCATCGAATTAGTCAATATTTTGCCGTTTTCCACGTTTTTGTGAATTTTCAGTCTATGGGTATTAATTCATATATATACGATAAAAATGATGCAAACACATAATTGATTAGATGATAACCTTAAATACTTCATTTTCAATCATCTATTTGTTTCTCGTTAAAATACTGAGCAAGATATTGAAAAGGGGAGAAGTTCGGTTTTTATTGCATATATCGACGTTTCAGCCGGATTGGAGCGGTTTTACGTGTACATCTTCCCTCGGTAATATAAACGGAAAATCAAGAACATTTTAGTTAATTCTAATGAAAACACATAAAACACGTTTTTTTTTTATCATTTGTATTGGAAACAACATTGTCATATGTCTTTTCTTGGATCTAAATAATACGAAACCTTGCTCAATTATTTGAAGTTAAAATCCTCAAATTTGGTAAAATAGTGACTTTTTCACGTTAATCATGAAGTTTGATATTACGTAAATATATTCATTTTTACCAATATTTCGATACTATTTCATGTAGTATTACGATATGTGATTTGGCCTTGAAATCTCAGGATTTCGCATAATATTGCATTTTAAGCAAGTTTTCTTGCATTTTGTTTGGTACGCAAAATCATCGAATTTAGCAATATTTTGACGTTTATCATCCCCTTCTCCTTTATGTGATTTAAACAAAATATCATCGAATATTTTGCCGTTTTTCCACGTTTTTGTGAATTTTCAGTTTATGGGTATTAATTCTTTATATATACGATAAAAATGATGCAAACACATAATTGATTAGATAATTACCTTAAATACTTCATTTTCAATCATCTATTTGTTTCTCGTTAAAATACTGAGTAAGATATTGAAAGGGGAAGAAGTTCGGTTTTTATTGCATATATCGACGTTTCAGCCGGATTAGAGCGGTTTTACGTGTACATCTTCCCTCCGTAATATAAACGAAAAATCAAGAACATTTCAGTTAATTCTAATGAAAACACATTGTTTTTTATCATTTGTATTGGAAACAACATTGTCATATGTCTTTTCTTGGATCGAAATAATACGAAACCTCGCTCAATGATTTGAAGTTAAAATCCTCAAACATGGTAAAATAGTGACTTTTTCACGTTAATCACGTAGTTTGATATTACGTAAATATACTCATTTTTACCAATATTTCGATACTATTTCATGTAGTATTACGATATGTGATTTGGCCTTCAAATCTCAGAATTTCGCATAATATTGCATTTTAAGCAAGTTTTCTTCATTTTTGTTTCGTACGAAAAATCATCGAATTTAGCAATATTTTGACGTTTATCATCCCCTTTTCCTTTATGTGATTTAAACAAAATATCATCGAATTAGGCAATATTTTGCCGTTTTCCACGTTTTTGTGAATTTTCAGTCTATTGGTATTAATTCATATATATACGATAAAAATGATGCAAACACATAATTGATTAGATGATAACCTTAAATACTTCATTTTCAATCATCTATTTGTTTCTCGTTAAAATACTGAGTAAGATATTGAAAGGGGGAGAAGCTCGGTTTTTATTGCATATATCGACGTTTCAGCCGGATTAGAGCGGTTTTACGTGTACATCTTCCCTCCGTAATATAAACTAAAAATCAAGAACATTTTAGTTAATTCTAATGAAAATACATTGTTTTTTTTATCATTTGTATTGGAAACAACATTGTCATATGTCTTTTCTTGGACCTAAATAATACGAAACCTCGCTCAATGATTTGAAGTTAAAATCATCAAATATGGTAAAATAGTGACTTTTTTACACGTTAATCATGTAGTTTGATATTACGTAAATATATTAATTTTTACCAATATTTCGATACTATTTCATGTAGTATTACGTTATGTGATTTGGCCTTCAAATCTCAGAATTTTGAATAATATTGCATTTTAAGCAAGTTTTCTTGCATTTTGTTTCGTACGAAAAATCATCGAATTTAGCAATATTTTGACGTTTATCATCCCCTTTTCCTTGATGTGATTTAAACAAAATATCATCGAATTAGGCAATATTTTGCCGTTTTCCACGTTTTTGTGAATTTTCAGTCTATTGGTATTAATTCATATATATACGATAAAAATGATGCAAACACATAATTGATTAGATGATAACCTTAAATACTTCATTTTCAATCATCTATGTGTTTCTCGTTAAAATACTGAGTAACATATTGAAAAGGGGAGAAGTTCGGTTTTTATTGCATATAGCGACGTTTCAGCCGGATTAGAGCGGTTTTACGTGTACATCTTTTCTCAGTAATATAAACGGAAAATCAAGAACATTTTAGTCAATTCTAATGAAAAAACATTGTTTTTTTATCATTTGTATTGGAAACAACATTGTCATATGTCTTTTCTTGGATCGAAATAATACGAAACCGCGCTCAATGATTTGAAGTTAAAATCCTCAAACATGGTAAAATAGAGACTTTTTCACGTTAATCATGTAGTTTGATATTACGTAAATATACTCATTTTTACCAATATTTCGATACTATTTCATGTAGTATTACGATATGTGATTTGGCCTTCAAATCTCAGAATTTCGCATAATATTGCCTTTTAAGCAAGTTTTCCTGCATTTTGTTTCGTACGAAAAATCATCGAATTTAGCAATATTTTGACGTTTATCATCCCCTTTTCCTTTATGTGATTTAAACAAAATATCATCGAATTAGGCAATATTTTGCCGTTTTCCACGTTTTTGTGAATTTTCAGTCTATGGGTATTAATTCATATATATATACGATAAGTGATGCAAACACATAATTGATTAGATGATAACCTTAAATGCTTCATTTTCAATCATCTATTTGTTTCTCGTTAAAACACTGAGGAAGATATTGAAAAGGGGAGAAGTTCGGTTTTTATTGCATATATCGACGTTTCAGCCGGATTAGAGCGGTTTTACGTGTACATCTTCCCTCCGTAATATAAACGAAAAATCAAGAACATTTTAGTTAATTCTAATGAAAACACATTGTTTTTTATCATTTGTATTGGAAACAACATTGTCATATGTCTTTTCTTGGATCGAAATAATACGAAACCTCGCTCAATGATTTGAAGTTAAAATCCACAAACATGGTAAAATAGTGACTTTTTCATGTTAATCATGTAGTTTGATATTACGTAAATATACTCATTTTTACCAATATTTCGATACTATTTCATGTAGTATTACGATATGTGATTTGGCCTTCAAATCTCAGAATTTCGCATAATATTGCATTTTAAGCAAGTTTTCTTGCATTTTGTTTCGTACGAAAAATCATCGAATTTAGCAATATTTTGACGGTTATCATCCCCTTCTCCTTTATGTGATTTAAACAAAATATCATCGAATTAGGCAATATTTTGCCGTTTTTCCACGTTTTTGTGAATTTTCAGTTTATGGGTATTAATTCATTATATATACGATAAAAATTATGCAAACACATAATTGATTAGATAATAACCTTAAATACTTCATTTTCAATCATCTATTTGTTTCTCGTTAAAATACTGAGTAAGATATTGAAAGGGGGAGAAGTTCGGTTTTTATTGCATATATCGACGTTTCAGCCGGATTAGAGCGGTTTTACGTGTACATCTTCCCTCCGTAATATAAACGAAAAATCAAGAACATTTTAGTTAATTCTAATGAAAACACATTGTTTTTTATCATTTGTATTGGAAACAACATTGTCATATGTCTTTTCTTGGATCGAAATAATACGAAACCTCGCTCAATGATTTGAAGTTAAAATCCTCAAACATGGTAAAATAGTGATTTTTCACGTTAATCATGTAGTTTGATATTACGTAAATATACTCATTTTTACCAAAATTCCGATACTATTTCATGTAGTATTACGATATGTGATTTGGCCTTCAAATCTCAGAATTTCGCATAATATTGCATTTTAAGAAAGTTTTCCTGCATTTTGTTTCGTACGAAAAATCATCGAATTTAGCAATATTTTGACGTTTATCATCCCCTTTTCCTTTATGTGATTTAAACAAAATATCATCGAATTAGGCAATATTTTGCCGTTTTCCACGTTTTTGTGAATTTTCAGTCTATGGGTATTAATTCATATATATATACGATTAGTGATGCAAACACATAATTGATTAGATGATAACCTTAAATACTTCATTTGCAATCATCTATTTGTTTCTCGTTAAAACACTGAGGAAGATATTGAAAAGGGGAGAAGTTCGGTTTTTATTGCATATATCGACGTTTCAGCCGGATTAGAGCGGTTTTACGTGTACATCTTCCCTCCGTAATATAAACGAAAAATCAAGAACATTTTAGTTAATTCTAATGAAAACACAATGTTTTTTATCATTTGTATTGGAAACAACATTGTCATATGTCTTTTCTTGGATCGAAATAATACGAAACCTCGCTAAATGATTTGAAGTTAAAATCCACAAACATGGTAAAATAGTGACTTTTTCATATTAATCATGTATTTTGATATTACGTAAATATACTCATTTTTACCAATATTTCGATACTATTTCATGTAGTATTACGATATGTGATTTGGCCTTCAAATCTCAGAATTTCGCATAATATTGCATTTTAAGCAAGTTTTCTTGCATTTTGTTTCGTACGAAAAATCATCGAATTTAGCAATATTTTGACGGTTATCATCCCCTTCTCCTTTATGTGATTTAAACAAAATATCATCGAATTAGGCAATATTTTGCCGTTTTTCCACGTTTTTGTGAATTTTCAGTTTATGGATATTAATTCATTATATATACGATAAAAAATATGCAAACACATAATTGATTAGATAATAACCTTAAATACTTCATTTTCAATCAACTATTTGTTTCTCGTTAAAATACTGAGTAAGATATTGAAAGGGGGAGAAGTTCGGTTTTTATTGCATATATCGACGTTTCAGCCGGATTAGAGCGGTTTTACGTGTACATCTTTCCTCCGTAATATAAACGAAAAATCAAGAACATTTTAGTTAATTCTAATGAAAACACATTGTTTTTTATCATTTGTAT
Organism: Procambarus clarkii; assembly: GCF_040958095.1. Classification (NCBI taxonomy): domain Eukaryota; kingdom Metazoa; phylum Arthropoda; class Malacostraca; order Decapoda; family Cambaridae; genus Procambarus; species Procambarus clarkii. The sequence goes on along the minus strand of NW_027189308.1, from coordinate 45,650 downwards.
TGGAAACAACATTGTCATATGTCTTTTCTTGGATCGAAATAATACGAAACCTCGCTCAATGATTTGAAGTTAAAATCCTCAAACATGGTAAAATAGTTATTTTTCACGTTAATCATGTAGTTTGATATTACGTAAATATACTCATTTTTACCAATATTTCGATACTATTTCATGTAGTATTACGATATGTGATTTGGCCTTCAAATCTCAGAATTTCGCATAATATTGCATTTTAAGCAAGTTTTCCTGCATTTTGTTTCGTACGAAAAATCATCGAATTTAGCAATATTTTGACGTTTATCATCCCCTTTTCCTTTATGTGATTTAAACAAAATATCATCGAATTAGGCAATATTTTGCCGTTTTCCACGTTTTTGTGAATTTTCAGTCTATGGGTATTAATTCATATATATATACGATAAGTGATGCAAACACATAATTGATTAGATGATAACCTTAAATACTTCATTTTCAATCATCTATTTGTTTCTCGTTAAAACACTGAGGAAGATATTGAAAAGGGGAGAAGTTCGGTTTTTATTGCATATATCGACGTTTCAGCCGGATTAGAGCGGTTTTACGTGTACATCTTCCCTCAGTAATATAAACGGAAAATCAAGAACATTTTAGTCAATTCTAATGAAAAAACATTGTTTTTTTATCATTTGTATTGGAAACAACATTGTCATATGTCTTTTCTTGGATCTAAATAATACGAAACCTCGCTCAATGATTTGAAGTTAAAATCCTCAAATTTGGTAAAATAGTGACTTTTTCACGTTAATCATGTAGTTTGATATTACGTAAATATATTCATTTTTACCAATATTTCGATACTATTTCATGTAGTATCACGATACGTGATTTGGCCTTCAAATCTCAGAATTTCGCATAATATTGCAATTTAAGCAAGTTTTCTTGCATTTTGTTTCGTACGAAAAATCATCGAATTTAGCAATATTTTGACGTTTATCATCCCCTTTTCCTTTATGTGATTTAAACAAATATCATCGAATTAGGCAATATTTTGCCGTTTTCCACGTTTTTGTGAATTTTCAGTCTATGGGTATTAATTCATATATATACGATAAAAATGATGCAAACACATAATTGATTAGATGATAACCTTAAGTACTTCATTTTCAATCATCTATTTGTTTCTCGTTAAAATACTGAGCAAGATATTGAAAAGGGGAGAAGTTCGGTTTTTATTGCATATATCGACGTTTCAGCCGGATTAGAGCGGTTTTACGTGTACATCTTCCCTCGGTAATATAAACGGAAAATCAAGAACATTTTAGTTAATTCTAATGAAAACACATAAAACACGTTTTTTTTATCATTTGTATTGAAAACAACATTGTCATATGTCTTTTCTTGGATCTAAATAATACGAAACCTTGCTCAATTATTTGAAGTTAAAATCCTCAAATTTGGTAAAATAGTGACTTTTTCACGTTAATCATGTAGTTTGATATTACGTAAATATATTCATTTTTACCAATATTTCGATACTATTTCATGTAGTATTACGATATGTGATTTGGCCTTGAAATCTCAGAATTTCGCATAATATTGCATTTTAAGCAAGTTTTCTTGCATTTTGTTTGGTTCGCAAAATCATCGAATTTAGCAATATTTTGACGTTTATCATCCCCTTCTCCTTAATGTGATTTAAACAAAATATCATCGAATTAGGCAATATTTTGCCGTTTTTCCACGTTTTTGTGAATTTTCAGTTTATGGGTATTAATTCATTATATATACGATAAAAATGATGCAAACACATAATTGATTAGATAATAACCTTAAATACTTCATTTTCAATCATCTATTTGTTTCTCGTTAAAATACTGAGTAAGATATTGAAAGGGGGAGAAGTTCGGTTTTTATTGCATATATCGACGTTTCAGCCGGATTAGAGCGGTTTTACGTGTACATCTTCCCTCCGTAATATAAACGAAAAATCAAGAACATTTTAGTTAATTCTAATGAAAACACATTGTTTTTTATCATTTGTATTGGAAACAACATTGTAATATGTCTTTTCTTGGATCGAAATAATACGAAACCTCGCTCAATGATTTGAAGTTAAAATCCACAAACATGGTAAATTAGTGACTTTTTCATGTTAATCATGTAGTTTGATATTACGTAAATATACTCATTTTTACCAATATTTCGATACTAATTCATCTAGTATTACGATATGTGATTTGGCCTTCAAATCTCAGAATTTCGCATAATATTGCATTTTAAGCAAGTTTTCTTGCATTTTGTTTCGTACGAAAAATCATCGAATTTAGCAATATTTTGACGTTTATCATCCCCTTCTCCTTTATGTGATTTAAACAAAATATCATCGAATTAGGCAATATTTTGCCGTTTTTCCACGTTTTTGTGAATTTTCAGTTTATGGGTATTAATTCATTATATATACGATAAAAATGATGCAAACACATAATTGATTAGATAATAACCTTAAATACTTCATTTTCAATCATCTATTTGTTTCTCGTTAAAATACTGAGTAAGATATTGAAAGGGGGAGAAGTTCGGTTTTTATTGCATATATCGACGTTTCAGCCGGATTAGAGCGGTTTTACGTGTACATCTTCCCTCAGTAATATAAACGGAAAATCAAGAACATTTTAGTCAATTCTAATGAAAAAACATTGTTTTTTTATCATTTGTATTGGAAACAACATTGTCATATGTCTTTTCTTGGATCTAAATAATACGAAACCTCGCTCAATGATTTGAAGTTAAAATCCTCAAATCTGGTAAAATAGTGACTTTTTCACGTTAATCATGTAGTTTGATATTACGTAAATATATTCATTTTTACCAATATTTCGATACTATTTCATGTAGTATCACGATACGTGATTTGGCCTTCAAATCTCAGAATTTCGCATAATATTGCAATTTAAGCAAGTTTTCTTGCATTTTGTTTCGTACGAAAAATCATCGAATTTAGCAATATTTTGACGTTTATCATCCCCTTTTCCTTTATGTGATTTAAACAAATATCATCGAATTAGGCAATATTTTGCCGTTTTCCACGTTTTTGTGAATTTTCAGTCTATGGGTATTAATTCATATATATACGATAAAAATGATGCAAACACATAATTGATTAGATGATAACCTTAAATACTTCATTTTCAATCATCTATTTGTTTCTCGTTAAAATACTGAGCAAGATATTGAAAAGGGGAGAAGTTCGGTTTTTATTGCATATATCGACGTTTCAGCCGGATTAGAGCGGTTTTACGTGTACATCTTCCCTCGGTAATATAAACGGAAAATCAAGAACATTTTAGTTAATTCTAATGAAAACACATAAAACACGTTTTTTTTTATCATTTGTATTGAAAACAACATTGTCATATGTCTTTTCTTGGATCTAAATAATACGAAACCTTGCTCAATTATTTGAATTTAAAATCCTTAAATTTGGTAAAATAGTGACATTTTCACGTTAATCATGTAGTTTGATATTACGTAAATATATTCATTTTTACCAATATTTCGATACTATTTCATGTAGTATTACGATATGTGATTTGGCCTTGAAATCTCAGAATTTCGCATAATATTGCATTTTAAGCAAGTTTTCTTGCATTTTGTTTGGTACGCAAAATCATCGAATTTAGCAATATTTTGACGTTTATCATCCCCTTCTCCTTAATGTGATTTAAACAAAATATCATCGAATTAGGCAATATTTTGCAGTTTTTCCACGTTTTTGTGAATTTTCAGTTTATGGGTATTAATTCATTATATATACGATAAAAATGATGCAAACACATAATTGATTAGATAATAACCTTAAATACTTAATTTTCAATCATCTATTTGTTTCTCGTTAAAATACTGAGTAAGATATTGAAAGGGGGAGAAGTTCGGTTTTTATTGCATATATCGACGTTTCAGCCGGATTAGAGCGGTTTTACGTGTACATCTTCCCTCCGTAATATAAACGAAAAATCAAGAACATTTTAGTTAATTCTAATGAAAACACATTGTTTTTTATCATTTGTATTGGAAACAACATTGTCATATGTCTTTTCTTGGATCGAAATAATACGAAACCTCGCTCAATGATTTGAAGTTAAAATCCACAAACATGGTAAATTAGTGACTTTTTCATGTTAATCATGTAGTTTGATATTACGTATATATACTCATTTTTACCAATATTTCGATACTAATTCATCTAGTATTACGATATGTGATTTGGCCTTCAAATCTCAGAATTTCGCATAATATTGCATTTTAAGCAAGTTTTCTTGCATTTTGTTTCGTACGAAAAATCATCGAATTTAGCAATATTTTGACGTTTATCATCCCCTTCTCCTTTATGTGATTTAAACAAAATATCATCGAATTAGGCAATATTTTGCCGTTTTTCCACGTTTTTGTGAATTTTCAGTTTATGGGTATTAATTCATTATATATACGATAAAAATGATGCAAACACATAATTGATTAGATAATAACCTTAAATACTTCATTTTCAATCATCTATTTGTTTCTCGTTAAAATACTGAGTAAGATATTGAAAGGGGGAGAAGTCCGGTTTTTATTGCATATATCGACGTTTCAGCCGGATTAGAGCGGTTTTACGTGTACATCTTCCCTCCGTAATATAAACGAAAAATCAAGAACATTTTAGTTAATTCTAATGAAAACACATTGTTCTTTATCATTTGTATTGGAAACAACATTGTCATATGTCTTTTCTTGGATCGAAATAATACGAAACCTCGCTCAATGATTTGAAGTTAAAATCCTCAAACATGGTAAAATAGTGACTTTTTCACGTTAATCATGTAGTTTGATATTACGTAAATATACTCATTTTTACCAATATTTCGATACTATTTCATGTAGTATTACGATATGTGATTTGGCCTTCAAATCTCAGAATTTCGCATAATATTGCATTTTAAGCAAGTTTTCTTCATTTTTGTTTCGTACGAAAAATCATCGAATTTAGCAATATTTTGACGTTTATCATCCCCTTTTCCTTTATGTGATTTAAACAAAATATCATCGAATTAGGCAATATTTTGCCGTTTTCCACGTTTTTGTGAATTTTCAGTTTATGGGTATTAATTCATATATATATACGATAAGTGATTCAAACACATAATTGATTAGATGATAACCTTAAATACTTCATTTTCAATCATCTATTTGTTTCTCGTTAAAACACTGAGGAAGATATTGAAAAGGGGAGAAGTTCGGTTTTTATTGCATATATCGACGTTTCAGCCGGATTAGAGCGGTTTTACGTGTACATCTTCCCTCCGTAATATAAACGGAAAATCAAGAACATTTTAGTTAATTCTAATGAAAATACATTGTTTTTTTATCATTTGTATTGGAAACAACATTGTCATATGTCTTTTCTTGGATCTAAATAATACGAAACCTCGCTCAATGATTTGAAGTTAAAATCCTCAAATTTGGTAAAATAGTAACTTTTTCACGTTAATCATGTAGTTTGATATTACGTAAATATATTCATTTTTACCAATATTTCGATACTATTTCATGTAGTATCACGATACGTGATTTGGCCTTCAAATCTCAGAATTTCGCATAATATTGCAATTTAAGCAAGTTTTCTTGCATTTTGTTTCGTACGAAAAATCATCGAATTTAGCAATATTTTGACGTTTATCATCCCCTTTTCCTTTATGTGATTTAAACAAATATCATCGAATTAGGCAATATTTTGCCGTTTTCCACGTTTTTGTGAATTTTCAGTCTATGGGTATTAATTCATATATATACGATAAAAATGATGCAAACACATAATTGATTAGATGATAACCTTAAATACTTCATTTTCAATCATCTATTTGTTTCTCGTTAAAATACTGAGCAAGATATTGAAAAGGGGAGAAGTTCGGTTTTTATTGCATATATCGACGTTTCAGCCGGATTAGAGCGGTTTTACGTGTACATCTTCCCTCGGTAATATAAACGGAAAATCAAGAACATTTTAGTTAATTCTAATGAAAACACATAAAACACGTTTTTTTTTATCATTTGTATTGAAAACAACATTGTCATATGTCTTTTCTTGGATCTAAATAATACGAAACCTTGCTCAATTATTTGAAGTTAAAATCCTCAAATTTGGTAAAATAGTGACTTTTTCACGTTAATCATGTAGTTTGATATTACGTAAATATATTCATTTTTACCAATATTTCGATACTATTTCATGTAGTATTACGATATGTGATTTGGCCTTGAAATCTCAGAATTTCGCATAATATTGCATTTTAAGCAAGTTTTCTTGCATTTTGTTTGGTACGCAAAATCATCGAATTTAGCAATATTTTGACGTTTATCATCCCCTTCTCCTTTATGTGATTTAAACAAAATATCATCGAATTAGGCAATATTTTGCCATTTTCCACGTTTTTGTGAATTTTCAGTTTATGGGTATTAATTCATTATATATACGATAAAAATGATGCAAACACATAATTGATTAGACAATAATCTTAAATACTTCATTTTCAATCATCTATTTGTTTCTCGTTAAAATACTGAGTAAGATATTGAAAGGGGGAGAAGTTCGGTTTTTATTGCATATATCGACGTTTCAGCCGGATTAGAGCGGTTTTACGTGTACATCTTCCCTCCGTAATATAAACGAAAAATCAAGAACATTTTAGTTAATTCTAATGAAAACACATTGTTTTTTATCATTTGTATTGGAAACAACATTGTCATATGTCTTTTCTTGGATCGAAATAATACGAAACCTCGCTCATAATTTGAAGTTAAAATCCACAAACATGGTAAATTAGTGACTTTTTCATGTTAATCATGTAGTTTGATATTACGTAAATATACTCATTTTTACCAATATTTCGATACTAATTCATGTAGTATTACGATATGTGATTTGGCCTTCAAATCTCAGAATTTCGCATAATATTGCATTTTAAGCAAGTTTTCTTGCATTTTGTTTCGTACGAAAAATCATCGAATTTAGCAATATTTTGACGTTTATCATCCCCTTCTCCTTTATGTGATTTAAACAAAATATCATCGAATTAGGCAATATTTTGCCGTTTTTCCACGTTTTTGTGAATTTTCAGTTTATGGGTACTAATTCATTATATATACGATAAAAATGATGCAAACACATAATTGATTAGATAATAACCTTAAATACTTCATTTTCAATCATCTATTTGTTTCTCGTTAAAATACTGAGTAAGATATTGAAAGGGGGAGAAGTTCGGTTTTTATTGCATATATCGACGTTTCAGCCGGATTAGAGCGGTTTTACGTGTACATCTTCCCTCCGTAATATAAACGAAAAATCAAGAACATTTTAGTTAATTCTAATGAAAACACATTGTTCTTTATCATTTGTATTGGAAACAACATTGTCATATGTCTTTTCTTGGATCGAAATAATACGAAACCTCGCTCAATGATTTGAAGTTAAAATCCTCAAACATGGTAAAATAGTGACTTTTTTACGTTAATCATGTAGTTTGATATTACGTAAAAATACTCATTTTTACCAATATTTCGATACTATTTCATGTAGTATTACGATATGTGATTTGGCCTTCAAACCTCAGAATTTCGCATTATATTGCATTTTAAGCAAGTTTTCCTGCATTTTGTTTCGTACGAAAAATCATCGAATTTAGCAATATTTTGACGTTTATCATCCCCTTTTCCTTTATGTGATTTAAACAAAATATCATCGAATTAGGCAATATTTTGCCGTTTTCCACGTTTTTGTGAATTTTCAGTCTATTGGTATTAATTCATATATATACGATAAAAATGATGCAAACACATAATTGATTAGATGATAACCTTAAATACTTCATTTTCAATCATCTATTTGTTTCTCGTTAAAATACTGAGTAAGATATTGAAAGGGGGAGAAGCTCAGGTTTTATTGCATATATCGACGTTTCAGCCGGATTAGAGCGGTTTTACGTGTACATCTTCCCTCCGTAATATAAACTAAAAATCAAGAACATTTTAGTTAATTCTAATGAAAATACATTGTTTTTTTTATCATTTGTATTGGAAACAACATTGTCATATGTCTTTTCTTGGACCTAAATAATACGAAACCTCGCTCAATGATTTGATGTTAAAATCATCAAATATGGTAAAATAGTGATTTTTTACACGTTAATCATGTAGTTTGATATTACGTAAATATATTAATTTTTACCAATATTTCGATACTATTTCATGTAGTATTACGTTATGTGATTTGGCCTTCAAATCTCAGAATTTTGCATAATATTGCATTTTAAGCAAATTTTCTTGCATTTTGTTTCGTACGAAAAATCATCAAATTTAGCAATATTTTGACGTTTATCATCCCCTTTTCCTTTATGTGATTTAAACAAAATATCATCGAATTAGGCAATATTTTGCCGTTTTTCCACGTTTTTGTGAATTTTCAGTTTATGGGTATTAATTCATTATATATACGATAAAAATGATGCAAACACATAATTGATTAGATAATAACCTTAAATACTTCATTTTCAATCATCTATTTGTTTCTCGTTAAAATACTGAGTAAGATATTGAAAGGGGGAGAAGTTCGGTTTTTATTGCATATATCGACGTTTCAGCCGGATTAGAGCGGTTTTACGTGTACATCTTCCCTCGGTAATATAAACGGAAAATCAAGAACATTTTAGTTAATTCTAATGAAAACACATACAACACGTTTTTTTTTATCATTTGTATTGGAAACAACATTGTCATATGTCTTTTCTTGCATCTAAATAATACGAAACCTTGCTCAATTATTTGAAGTTAAAATCCTCAAATTTGGTAAAATAGTGACTTTTTCACGTTAATCATGTAGTTTGATATTACGTAAATATATTCATTTTTACCAATATTTCGATACTATTTCATGTAGTATCACGATACGTGATTTGGCCTTCAAATCTCAGAATTTCGCATAACATTGCAATTTAAGCAAGTTTTCTTGCATTTTGTATGGTACGCAAAATCATCGAATTTAGCAATATTTTGACGTTTATCATCCCCTTCTCCTTTATGTGATTTAAACAAAATATCATCGAATTAGGCAATATTTTGCCGTTTTTCCACGTCTTTGTGAATTTTCAGTTTATGGGTATATATTCATATATATACGATAAAAGTGATGCAAACACATAATTGATTAGATGATAACCTTAAATACTTCATTTTCAATCATCTATTTGTTTCTCGTTAAAATACTGAGTAAGATATTGAAAAGGGGAGAAATTCGGTTTTTATTGCATATATCGACGTTTCAGCCGGATTAGAGCGGTTTTACGTGTACATCTTCCCTCAGTAATATAAACGGAAAATTAGGAACATTTTAGTCAATTCTAATGAAAACACATTGTTTTGTTATCATTTGTATTGGAAACAACATTGTCATATGTCTTTTCTTGGATCTAAATAATACGAAACCTCGCTCAATAACTTGAAGTTAAAATCCTCAAATTTGGTAAAATAGTGAAGTTTTCATGTTAATCATGTAGTTTGATATTAAGTAAATATATTCATTTTTACCAATATTTCCATACTATTTCATGTAGTATTACGATATGTGATTTGGCCTTCAAATCTCAGAATTTCGCATAATATTGCATTTTAAGCAGGTTTTCTTGCATTTTGTTTCGTACGAAAAATCATCGAATTTAGCAATATTTTGACGTTTATCATCCCCTTTTCCTTGATGTGATTTAAACAAAATATCATCGAATTAGGCAATATTTTGCCGTTTTCCACGTTTTTGTGAATTTTCAGTCTATTGGTATTAATTCATATATATACGATAAAAATGATGCAAACACATAATTGATTAGATGATAACCTTAAATACTTCATTTTCAATCATCTATTTGTTTCTCGTTAAAATACTGAGTAAGATATTGAAAAGGGGAGAAGTTCGGTTTTTATTGCATATATCGACGTTTCAGCCGGATTAGAGCGGTTTTACGTGTACATCTTCCCTCAGTAATATAAACGGAAAATCAAGAACATTTTAGTCAATTCTAATGAAAAAACATTGTTTTTTTATCATTTGCATTGGAAACAACATTGTCATATGTCTTTTCTTGGATCTAAATAATACGAAACCTCGCTCAATGATTTGAAGTTAAAATCCTCAAATTTGGTAAAATAGTGACTTTTTCATGTTAATCATGTAGTTTGATATTACGTAAATATATACATTTTTACCAATATTTCGATACTATTTCATGTAGTATCACGATACGTGATTTGGCCTTCAAATCTCAGAATTTCGCATAATATTGCAATTTAAGCAAGTTTTCTTGCATTTTGTTTCGTACGAAAAATCATCGAATTTAGCAATATTTTGACGTTTATCATCCCCTTTTCCTTTATGTGATTTAAACAAAATATCATCGAATTAGGCAATATTTTGGCGTTTTCCACGTTTTTGTGAATTTTCAGTCTATGGGTATTAATTCATATATATACGATCAAAATGATGCAAACACATAATTGATTAGATGATAACCTTAAATACTTCATTTTCAATCATCTATTTGTTTCTCGTTAAAATACTGAGCAAGATATTGAAAAGGGGAGAAGTTCGGTTTTCATTGCATATATCGACGTTTCAGCCGGATTAGAGCGGTTTTACGTGTACATCTTCCCTCGGTAATATAAACGGAAAATCAAGAACAGTTTAGTTAATTCTAATGAAAACACATAAAACACGTTTTTTTTTATCATTTGTATTGGAAACAACATTGTCATATGTCTTTTCTTGGATCTAAATAATACGAAACCTTGCTCAATTATTTGTAGTTAAAATCCTCAAATTTGGTAAAATAGTGACTTTTTCACGTTAATCATGTAGTTTGATATTACGTAAATATATTCATTTTTACCAATATTTCGATACTATTTCATGTAGTATTACGATATGTGATTTGGCCTTCAAATCTCAGAATTTCGCATAATATTGCATTTTAAGCAAGTTTTCTTGCATTTTGTTTCGTACGAAAAATCATCGAATTTAGCAATATTTTGACGTTTATCATCCCCTTTTCCTTGATGTGATTTAAACAAAATATCATCGAATTAGGCAATATTTTGCCGTTTTCCACGTTTTTGTGAATTTTCAGCCTATTGGTATTAATTCATATATATACGATAAAAATGATGCAAACATCATTCTAATCATTGATTAGATGATAACCTTAAATACTTCATTTTCAATCATCTATTTGTTTCTCGTTAAAATACTGAGTAAGATATTGAAAAGGGGAGAAATTCGGTTTTTATTGCATATATCGACGTTTCAGCCGGATTAGAGCGGTTTTACGTGTACATCTTTCCTCAGTAATATAAACGGAAAATCAGGAACATTTTAGTCAATTCTAATGAAAACACATTGTTTTTTTATCATTTGTATTGGAAACAACATTGTCATATGTCTTTTCTTGGATCTAAATAATACGAAACCTCGCTCAATGATTTGAAGTTAAAATCCTCAAATTTGGTAAAATAGTGACGTTTTCATGTTAATCATGTAGTTTGATATTACGTAAATATATTCATTTTTACCAATATTTCGATACTATTTCATGTAGTATTACGATATGTGATTTGGCCTTCAAATCTCAGAATTTCGCATAATATTGCATTTTAAGCAAGTTTTCTTGCATTTTGTTTCGTACGAAAAATCATCGAATTTAGCAATATTTTGACGTTTATCATCCCCTTTTCCTTGATGTGATTTAAACAAAATATCATCGAATTAGGCAATATTTTGCCGTTTTCCACGTTTTTGTGAATTTTCAGTCTATTGGTATTAATTCATATATATACAATAAAAATGATGCAAACACATAATTGATTAGATGATAACCTTAAATACTTCATTTTCAATCATCTATTTGTTTCTCGTTAAAATACTGAGTAAGATATTGAAAAGGGGAGAAGTTCGGTTTTTATTGCATATATCGACGTTTCAGCCGGATTAGAGCGGTTTTACGTGTACATCTTCCCTCAGTAATATAAACGGAAAATCAAGAACATTTTAGTCAATTCTAATGAAAAAACATTGTTTTTTTATCATTTGTATTGGAAACAACATTGTCATATGTCTTTTCTTGGATCTAAATAATACGAAACCTCGCTCAATGATTTGAAGTTAAAATCCTCAAATTTGGTAAAATAGTGACTTTTTCACGTTAATCATGTAGTTTGATATTACGTAAATATATTCATTTTTACCAATATTTCGATACTATTTCATGTAGTATTACGATATGTGATTTGGCCTTGAAATCTCAGGATTTCGCATAATATTGCATTTTAAGCAAGTTTTCTTGCATTTTGTTTGGTACGCAAAATCATCGAATTTAGCAATATTTTGACGTTTATCATCCCCTTCTCCTTTATGTGATTTAAACAAAATATCATCGAATATTTTGCCGTTTTTCCACGTTTTTGTGAATTTTCAGTTTATGGGTATTAATTCTTTGTATATACGATAAAAATGATGCAAACACATAATTGATTAGATAATAACCTTAAATACTTCATTTTCAATCATCTATTTGTTTCTCGTTAAAATACTGAGTAAGATATTGAAAGGGGAAGAAGTTCGGTTTTTATTGCATATATCGACGTTTCAGCCGGATTAGAGCGGTTTTACGTGTACATCTTCCCTCCGTAATATAAACGAAAAATCAAGAACATTTCAGTTAATTCTAATGAAAACACATTGTTTTTTATCATTTGTATTGGAAACAACATTGTCATATGTCTTTTCTTGGATCTAAATAATACGAAACCTCGCTCAATGATTTGAAGTTAAAATCCTCAAACATGGTAAAATAGTGACTTTTTCACGTTAATCACGTAGTTTGATATTACGTAAATATACTCATTTTTACCAATATTTCGATACTATTTCATGTAGTATTACGATATGTGATTTGGCCTTCAAATCTCAGAATTTCGCATAATATTGCATTTTAAGCAAGTTTTCTTCCATTTTATTTCGTACGAAAAATCATCGAATTTAGCAATATTTTGACGTTTATCATCCCCTTTTCCTTTATGTGATTTAAACAAAATATCATCGAATTAGGCAATATTTTGCCGTTTTCCACGTTTTTGTGAATTTTCAGTCTATGGGTATTAATTCATATATATACGATAAAAGTGATGCAAACACATAATTGATTAGATGATAACCTTAAATACTTCATTTTCAATCATCTATTTGTTTCTCGTTAAAATACTGAGTAAGATATTGAAAGGGGGAGAAGTTCGGTTTTTATTGCATATATCGACGTTTCAGCCGTATTAGAGCGGTTTTACGTGTACATCTTCCCTCCGTAATATAAACTAAAAATCAAGAACATTTTAGTTAATTCTAATGAAAATACATTGTTTTTTTATCATTTGTATTGGAAACATCATTGTCATATGTCTTTTCTTGGATCTAAATAATACGAAACCTCGCTCAATGATTTGAAGTTAAAATCCTCAAATATGGTAAAATAGTGACTTTTTTACACGTTAATCATGTAGTTTGATATTACGTAAATATATTCATTTTTACCAATATTTCGATACTATTTCATGTAGTATTACGATATGTGATTTGGCCTTCAAATCTCAGAATTTCGCATAATATTGCATTTTAAGCAAGTTTTCTTGCATTTTGTTTCGTACGAAAAATCATCGAATTTAGCAATATTTTGACGTTTATCATCCCCTTTTCTTGATGTGATTTAAACAAAATATCATCGAATTAGGCAATATTTTGCCGTTTTCCACGTTTTTGTGAATTTTCAGCCTATTGGTAATAATTCATATATATACGATAAAAATGATGCAAACACATAATTGATTAGATGATAACCTTAAATACTTCATTTTCAATCATCTATTTGTTTCTCGTTAAAATACTGAGTAAGATATTGAAAAGGGGATAAATTCGGTTTTTATTGCATATATCGACGTTTCAGCCGGATTAGAGCGGTTTTACGTGTACATCTTCCCTCAGTAATATAAACGGAAAATCGAGAACATTTTAGTCAATTCTAATGAAAAAACATTGTTTTTTTATCATTTGTATTGGAAACAACATTGTCATATGTCTTTTCTTGGATCTAAATAATACGAAACCTCGCTCAATGATTTGAAGTTAAAATCCTCAAATTTGGTAAAATAGTGACTTTTTCACGTTAATCATGTAGTTTGATATTACGTAAATATATTCATTTTTACCAATATTTCGATACTATTTCATGTAGTATCACGATACGTGATTTGGCCTTCAAATCTCAAAATTTCGCATAATATTGCAATTTAAGCAAGTTTTCTTGCATTTTGTTTCGTACGAAAAATCATCGAATTTAGCAATATTTTGATGTTTATCATCCCCTTTTCCTTTATGTGATTTAAACAAAATATCATCGAATTAGGCAATATTTTGCCGTTTTCCACGTTTTTGTGAATTTTCAGTCTATGGGTATTAATTCATATATATACGACAAAAATGATGCAAACACATAATTGATTAGATGATAACCTTAAATACTTCATTTTCAATCATCTATTTGTTTCTCGTTAAAATACTGAGTAAGATATTGAAAGGGGGAGAAGTTCGGTTTTTATTGCATATATCGACGTTTTAGCCGGATTAGAGTGGTTTTACGTGTACATTTTCCCTCCGTAATATAAACGGAAAATCAAGAACATTTTAGTTAAATCTAATGAAAAAACATTGTTTTTTTATCATTTGTATTGGAAACAACATTGTCATATGTCTTTTCTTGGATCTAAATAATACGAAACCTCGCTCAATGATTTGAAGTTAAAATCCTCAAATTTGGTAAAATAGTGACTTTTTCACGTTAATCATGTAGTTTGATATTACGTAAATATATTCATTTTTACCAATATTTCGATACTATTTCATGTAGTATCACGATACGTGATTTGGCCTTCAAATCTCAGAATTTCGCATAATATTGCAATTTAAGCAAGTTTTCTTGCATTTTGTTTCGTACGAAAAATCATCGAATTTAGCAATATTTTGATGTTTATCATCCCCTTTTCCTTTATGTGATTTAAACAAAATATCATCGAATTAGGCAATATTTTGCCGTTTTCCACGTTTTTGTTAATTTTCAGTCTATGGGTATTAATTCATATATATACGATAAAAATGATGCAAACACATAATTGATTAGATGATAACCTTAAATACTTCATTTTCAATCATCTATTTGTTTCTCGTTAAAATACTGAGCAAGATATTGAAAAGGGGAGAAGTTCGGTTTTTATTGCATATATCGACGTTTCAGCCGGATTAGAGCGGTTTTACGTGTACATCTTCCCTCGGTAATATAAACGGAAAATCAAGAACATTTTAGTTAATTCTAATGAAAACACATAAAACACGTTTTTTTTTTATCATTTGTATTGGAAACTACATTGTCATATGTCTTTTCTTGGATCTAAATAATACGAAACCTTGCTCAATTATTTGAAGTTAAAATCCTCAAATTTGGTAAAATAGTGACTTTTTCACGTTAATCATGTAGTTTGATATTACGTAAATATATTCATTTTTACCAATATTTCGATACTATTTCATGTAGTATTACGATATGTGATTTGGCCTTCAAATCTCAGAATTTCGCATAATATTGCATTTTAAGCAAGTTTTCTTCCATTTTGTTTCGTACGAAAAATCATCGAATTTAGCAATATTTTGACGTTTATCATCCCCTTTTCCTTAATGTGATTTAAACAAAATATCATCGAATTAGGCAATATTTTGCCGTTTTCCACGTTTTTGTGAATTTTCAGTCTATGGGTATTAATTCATATATATACGATAAAAGTGATGCAAACACATAATTGATTAGATGATAACCTTAAATACTTCATTTTCAATCATCTATTTGTTTCTCGTTAAAATACTGAGTAAGATATTGAAAGGGGGAGAAGTTCGGTTTTTATTGCATATATCGACGTTTCAGCCGTATTAGAGCGGTTTTACGTGTACATCTTCCCTCCGTAATATAAACTAAAAATCAAGAACATTTTAGTTAATTCTAATGAAAATACATTGTTTTTTTTATCATTTGTATTGGAAACATCATTGTCATATGTCTTTTCTTCGATCTAAATAATACGAAACCTCGCTCAATGATTTGAAGTTAAAATCCTCAAATATGGTAAAATAGTGACTTTTTTACACGTTAATCATGTAGTTTGATATTACGTAAATATATTCATTTTTACCAATATTTCGATACTATTTCATGTAGTATTACGATATGTGATTTGGCCTTCAAATCTCAGAATTTCGCATAATATTGCATTTTAAGCAAGTTTTCTTGCATTTTGTTTCGTACGAAAAATCATCGAATTTAGCAATATTTTGACGTTTATCATCCCCTTTTCCTTGATGTGATTTAAACAAAATATCATCGAATTAGGCAATATTTTGCCGTTTTCCACGTTTTTGTGAATTTTCAGCCTATTGGTAATAATTCATATATATACGATAAAAATGATGCAAACACATAATTGATTAGATGATAACCTTAAATACTTCATTTTCAATCATCTATTTGTTTCTCGTTAAAATACTGAGTAAGATATTGAAAAGGGGATAAATTCGGTTTTTATTGCATATATCGACGTTTCAGCCGGATTAGAGCGGTTTTACGTGTACATCTTCCCTCAATAATATAAACGGAAAATCGAGATTATTTTAGTCAATTCTAATGAAAAAACTTTGTTTTTTTATCATTTGTATTGGAAACAACATTGTCATATGTCTTTTCTTGGATCTAAATAATACGAAACCTCGCTCAATTATTTGAAGTTAAAATCCTCAAATTTGGTAAAATAGTGACTTTTTCACGTTAATCATGTAGTTTGATATTACGTAAATATATTCATTTTTACCAATATTTCGATACTATTTCATGTAGTATTTCGATATGTGATTTGGCCTTCAAATCTCAGAATTTCGCATAATATTGCATTTTAAGCAAGTTTTCTTGCATTTTGTTTCGTACGAAAAATCATCGAATTTAGCAATATTTTGACGTTTATCATCCCCTTTTCCTTTATGTGATTTAAACAAAATATCATCGAATTAGGCAATATTTTGCCGTTTTTCAACGTTTTTGTGAATTTTCAGTTTATGGGTATTAATTCATTATATATACGTTTCAGTTTATTCATTATATATACGATAAAAATGATGCAAACACATAATTGATTAGATAATAACCTTAAATACTTCATTTTCAATCATCTATTTGTTTCTCGTTAAAATACTGAGTAAGATATTGAAAGGGGGAGAAGTTCAGTTTTTATTGCATATATCGACGTTTTAGCCGGATTAGAGTGGTTTTACGTGTACATTTTCCCTCCGTAATATAAACGGAAAATCAAGAACATTTTAGTTAAATCTAATGAAAACACATTGTTTTTTTATTATTTGTATTGGAAACAACATTGTCATATGTCTTTTCTTGGATCTAAATAATACAAAACCTCGCTCAATGATTTGAAGTTAAAATCCACAAACATGGTAAAATAGTGACTTTTTCATGTTATTCATGTAGTTTGATATTACGTAAATATACTCATTTTTACCAATATTTCGATACTATTTCATGTAGTATTACGATATGTGATTTGGCCTTCAAATCTCAGAATTTCGCATAATATTGCATTTTAAGCAAGTTTTCTTGCATTTTGTTTCGTACGAAAAATCATCGAATTTAGCAATATTTTGACGTTTATCATCCCCTTCTCCTTTATGTGATTTAAACAAAATATCATCGAATTAGGCAATATTTTGCCGTTTTTCCACGTTTTTGTGAATTTTCAGTTTATGGGTATTAATTCATTATATATACGATAAAAATGATGCAAACACATAATTGATTAGATGATAACCTTAAATACTTCATTTTCAATCATCTATTTGTTTCTCGTTAAAATACTGAGTAAGATATTGAAAGGGGGAGAAGTTCGGTTTTTATTGCACATATCGACGTTTCAGCCGGATTAGAGCGGTTTTACGTGTACATCTTCCCTCCGTAATATAAACTAAAAATCAAGAACATTTTAGTCAATTCTAATGAAAAAACATTGTTTTTTTATCATTTGTATTGGAAACAACATTGTCATATGTCTTTTCTTGGATCTAAATAATACGAAACCTCGCTCAATGATTTGAAGTTAAAATCCTCAAATTTGGTAAAATAGTGACTTTTTCACGTTAATCATGTAGTTTGATATTACGTAAATATATTCATTTTTACCAATATTTCGATACTATTTCATGTAGTATCCCGATACGTGATTTGGCCTTCAAATCTCAGAATTTCGCATAATATTGCAATTTAAGCAAGTTTTCTTGCATTTTGTTTCGTACGAAAAATCATCGAATTTAGCAATATTTTGATGTTTATCATCCCCTTTTCCTTTATGTGATTTAAACAAAATATCATCGAATTAGGCAATATTTTGCCGTTTTCCACGTTTTTGTGAATTTTCAGTCTATGGGTATTAATTCATATATATACGATAAAAATGATGCAAACACATAATTGATTAGATGATAACCTTAAATACTTCATTTTCAATCATCTATTTGTTTCTCGTTAAAATACTGAGAAAGATATTGAAAAGGGGAGAAGTTCGGTTTTTATTGCATATATCGACGTTTCAGCCGGATTAGAGCGGTTTTACGTGTACATCTTCCCTCGGTAATATAAACGGAAAATCAAGAACATTTTAGTTAATTCTAATGAAAACACATAAAACACGTTTTTTTTTATCATTTGTATTGGAAACTACATTGTCATGTCTTTTCTTGGATCTAAATAATACGAAACCTTGCTCAATTATTTGAAGTTAAAATCCTCAAATTTGGTAAAATAGTGACTTTTTCACGTTAATCATGTAGTTTGATATTACGTAAATATATTCATTTTTACCAATATTTCGATACTATTTCATGTAGTATTACGATATGTGATTTGGCCTTGAAATCTCAGAATTTCGCATAATATTGCATTTTAAGCAAGTTTTCTTGCATTTTGTTTCGTGCGAAAAATCATCGAATTTTGCAATATTTTGACGTTTATCATCCCCTTCTCCTTTATGTGATTTAAACAAAATATCATCGAATTAGGCAATATTTTGCCGTTTTTCAACGTTTTTGTGAATTTTCAGTTTATGGGTATTAGTTCATTATATATACGATAAAAATGATGCAAACACATAATTGATTAGATAATAACCTTAAATACTTCATTTTCAATCATCTATTTGTTTCTCGTTAAAATACTGAGTAAGATATTGAAAGAGGGAGAAGTTCGGTTTTTATTGCATATATCGACGTTTTAGCCGGATTAGAGTGGTTTTACGTGTACATTTTCCCTCCGTAATATAAACGGAAAATCAAGAACATTTTAGTTAAATCTAATGAAAACACATTGTTTTTTTATTATTTGTATTGGAAACAACATTGTCATATGTCTTTTCTTGGATCTAAATAATACAAAACCTCGCTCAATGATTTGAAGTTAAAATCCACAAACATGGTAAAATAGTGACTTTTTCATGTTAATCATGTAGTTTGATATTACGTAAATATACTCATTTTTACCAATATTTCGATACTATTTCATGTAGTATTACGATATGTGATTTGGCCTTGAAATCTCAGAATTTCGCATAATATTGCATTTTAAGCAAGTTTTCTTGCATTTTGTTTGGTACGCAAAATCATCGTATTTAGCAATATTTTGACGTTTATCATCCCCTTCTCCTTTATGTGATTTAAACAAAATATCATCGAATTAGGCAATATTTTGCCGTTTTTCCTCGTTTTTGTGAATTTTCAGTTTATTGGTATTAATTCATTATATATACGATAAAAATGATGCAAACACATAATTGATTAGATAATAACCTTAAATACTTCATTTTCAATCATCTATTTGTTTCTCGTTAAAATACTGGGTAAGATATTGAAAGGGGGAGAAGTTCGGTTTTTATTGCATATATCGACGTTTCAGCCGGATTAGAGCGGTTTTACGTGTACATCTTCCCTCCGTAATATAAACTAAAAATCAAGAACATTTTAGTCAATTCTAATGAAAAAACATTGTTTTTTTATCATTTGTATTGGAAACAACATTGTCATATGTCTTTTCTTGGATCTAAATAATACGAAACCTCGCTCAATGATTTGAAGTTAAAATCCTCAAATTTGGTAAAATAGTGACTTTTTCACGTTAATCATGTAGTTTGATATTACGTAAATATATTCATTTTTACCAATATTTCGATACTATTTCATGTAGTATCCCGATACGTAATTTGGCCTTCAAATCTCAGAATTTCGCATAATATTGCAATTTAAGCAAGTTTTCTTGCATTTTGTTTCGTACGAAAAATCATCGAATTTAGCAATATTTTGATGTTTATCATCCCCTTTTCCTTTATGTGATTTAAACAAAATATCATCGAATTAGGCAATATTTTGCCGTTTTCCACGTTTTTGTGAATTTTCAGTCTATGGGTATTAATTCATATATATACGATAAAAATGATGCAAACACATAATTGATTAGATGATAACCTTAAATACTTCATTTTCAATCATCTATTTGTTTCTCGTTAAAATACTGAGAAAGATATTGAAAAGGGGAGAAGTTCGGTTTTTATTGCATATATCGACGTTTCAGCCGGATTAGAGCGGTTTTACGTGTACATCTTCCCTCGGTAATATAAACGGAAAATCAAGAACATTTTAGTTAATTCTAATGAAAACACATAAAACACGTTTTTTTTATCATTTGTATTGGAAACTACATTGTCATGTCTTTTCTTGGATCTAAATAATACGAAACCTTGCTCAATTATTTGAAGTTAAAATCCTCAAATTTGGTAAAATAGTGACTTTTTCACGTTAATCATGTAGTTTGATATTACGTAAATATATTCATTTTTACCAATATTTCGATACTATTTCATGTAGTATTACGATATGTGATTTGGCCTTGAAATCTCAGAATTTCGAATAATATTGCATTTTAAGCAAGTTTTCTTGCATTTTGTTTCGTACGAAAAATCATCGAATTTAGCAATATTTTGACGTTTATCATCCCCCTTCTCCTTTATGTGATTTAAACAAAATATCATCGAATTAGGCAATATTTTGCCGTTTTTCCACGTTTTTGTGAATTTTCAGTTTATGGGTATTAATTCATTATATATACGATAAAAATGATGCAAACACATAATTGATTAGATAATAACCTTAAATATTTCATTTTCAATCATCTATTTGTTTCTCGTTAAAATACTGGGTAAGATATTGAAAGGGGGGAGAAGTTCGGTTTTTAATGCATATATCGACGTTTCAGCCGGATTAGAGCGGTTTTACGTGTACATCTTCCCTCCGTAATATAAACGAAAAATCAAGAACATTTTAGTTAATTCTAATGAAAACACATTGTTTTTTTATCATTTGTATTGGAAACAACATTGTCATACGTCTTTTCTTGGATCGAAATAATACGAAACCTCGCTCAATGATTTGAAGTTAAAATCCTCAAACATGGTAAAATAGTGACTTTTTCACGTTAATCACGTAGTTTGATATTACGTAAATATACTCATTTTTACCAATATTTCGATACTATTTCATGTAGTATTACGATATGTGATTTGGCCTTCAAATCTCAGAATTTCGCATAATATTGCATTTTAAGCAAGTTTTCTTCCATTTTATTTCGTACGAAAAATCATCGAATTTAGCAATATTTTGACGTTTATCATCCCCTTTTCCTTTATGTGATTTAAACAAAATATCATCGAATTAGGCAATATTTTGCCGTTTTCCACGTTTTTGTGAATTTTCAGTCTATGGGTATTAATTCATATATATACGATAAAAGTGATGCAAACACATAATTGATTAGATGATAACCTTAAATACTTCATTTTCAATCATCTATTTGTTTCTCGTTAAAATACTGAGTAAGATATTGAAAAGGGGAGAAATTCGGTTTTTATTGCATATATCGACGTTTCAGCCGGATTAGAGCGGTTTTACGTGTACATCTTCCCTCAGTAATATAAACTAAAAATCAAGAACATTTTAGTCAATTCTAATGAAAAAACATTGTTTTTTTATCATTTGTATTGGAAACAACATTGTCATATGTCTTTTCTTGGATCTAAATAATACGAAACCTCGCTCAATGATTTGAAGTTAAAATCCTCAAATTTGGTAAAATAGTGACTTTTTCACGTTAATCATGTAGTTTGATATTACGTAAATATATTCATTTTTACCAATATTTCGATACTATTTCATGTAGTATCACGATACGTGATTTGGCCTTCAAATCTCAGATTTTCGCATAATATTGCAATTTAAGCAAGTTTTCTTGCATTTTGTTTCGTACGAAAAATCATCGAATTTAGCAATATGTTGATGTTTATCATCCCCTTTTCCTTTATGTGATTTAAACAAAATATCATCAAATTAGGCAATATTTTGCCGTTTTCCACGTTTTTGTGAATTTTCAGTCTATGGGTATTAATTCATATATATACGACAAAAATGATGCAAACACATAATTGATTAGATGATAACCTTAAATACTTCATTTTCAATCATCTATTTGTTTCTCGTTAAAATACTGAGCAAGATATTGAAAAGGGGAGAAGTTCGGTTTTTATTGCATATATCGACGTTTCAGCCGGATTAGAGCGGTTTTACGTGTACATCTTCCCTCGGTAATATAAACGGAAAATCAAGAACATTTTAGTTAATTCTAATGAAAACACATAAAACACGTTTTTTTTTATCATTTGTATTGGAAACAACATTGTCATATGTCTTTTCTTGGATCTAAATAATACGAAACCTTGCTCAATTATTTGAAGTTAAAATCCTCAAATTTGGTAAAATAGTGACTTTTTCACGTTAATCATGTAGTTTGATATTACGTAAATATATTCATTTTTACCAATATTTCGATACTATTTCATGTAGTATTACGATATGTGATTTGGCCTTGAAATCTCAGAATTTCGCATAATATTGCATTTTAAGCAAGTTTTCTTGCATTTTGTTTCGTACGAAAAATCATCGAATTTAGCAATATTTTGACGTTTATCATCCCTTTCTCCTTTATGTGATTTAAACAAAATATCATCGAATTAGGCAATATTTTGCCGTTTTTCCACGTTTTTGTGAATTTTCAGTTTATGGGTATTAATTCATTATATATACGAGAAAAATGATGCAAACACATAATTGATTAGATAATAACCTTAAATACTTCATTTTCAATCATCTATTTGTTTCTCGTTAAAATACTGAGTAAGATATTGAAAGGGGGAGAAGTTCGGTTGTTATTGCATATATCGACGTTTCAGCCGGATTAGAGCGGTTTTACGTGTACATCTTCCCTCCGTAATATAAACTAAAAATCAAGAACATTTTAGTTAATTCTAATGAAAACACATTGTTTTTTATCATTTGTATTGGAAACAACATTGTCATATGTCTTTTCTTGGATCTAAATAATACGAAACCTCGCTCAATGATTTGAAGTTAAAATCCTCAAATATGGTAAAATAGTGACTTTTTTACACGTTAATCATGTAGTTTGATATTACGTAAATATATTCATTTTTACCAATATTTCGATACTATTTCATGTAGTATTTCGATATGTGATTTGGCCTTCAAATCTCAGAATTTCGCATAATATTGCATTTTAAGCAAGTTTTCTTGCATTTTGTTTCGTACGAAAAATCATCGAATTTAGCAATATTTTGACGTTTATCATCCCCTTTTCCTTTATGTGATTTAAACAAAATATCATCGAATTAGGCAATATTTTGCCGTTTTCCACGTTTTTGTGAATTTTCAGTCTATGGGTATTATTTCATTATATATACGATAAAAATGATGCAAACACATAATTGATTAGATAATAACCTTAAATACTTCATTTTCAATCATCTATTTGTTTCTCGTTAAAATACTGGGTAAGATATTGAAAGGGGGAGAAGTTCGGTTTTTATTGCATATATCGACGTTTCAGCCGGATTAGAGTGGTTTTACGTGTACATTTTCCCTCCGTAATATAAACGGAAAATCAAGAACATTTTAGTTAATTCTAATGAAAATACATTGTTTTTTATCATTTGTATTGGAAACAACATTGTCATATGTCTTTTCTTGGATCTAAATAATACAAAACCTCGCTCAATGATTTGAAGTTAAAATCCTCAAATATGGTAAAATAGTGACTTTTTTACACGTTAATCATGTAGTTTGATATTACGTAAATATACTCATTTTTACCAATATTTCGATACTATTTCATGTAGTATTACGATATGTGATTTGGCCTTCAAATCTCAGAATTTCGCATAATATTGCATTTTAAGCAAGTTTTCTTGCATTTTGTTTGGTACGCAAAATCATCGAATTTAGCAATATTTTGACGTTTATCATCCCCTTCTCCTTTATGTGATTTAAACAAAATATCATCGAATTAGGCAATATTTTGCCGTTTTCCACGTTTTTGTGAATTTTCAGTTTATGGGTATTAATTCATTATATATACGATGCAAATGTTGCAAACACATAATTGATTAGATGATAACCTTAAATACTTCATTTTCAATCATCTATTTGTTTCTCGTTAAAATACTGGGTAAGATATTGAAAGGGGGAGAAGTTCGGTTTTTATTGCATATATCGACGTTTCAGCCGGATTAGAGCGGTTTTACGTGTACATCTTCCCTCAGTAATATAAACGAAAAATCAAGAACATTTTAGTTAATTCTAATGAAAACACATTGTTTTTTATCATTTGTATTGGAAACAACATTGTCATACGTCTTTTCTTGGATCGAAATAATACGAAACCTCGCTCAATGATTTGAAGTTAAAATCCTCAAATTTGGTAAAATAGTGACTTTTTCACGTTAATCATGTAGTTTGATATTACGTAAATATATTCATTTTTACCAATATTTCGATACTATTTCATGTAGTATCACGATACGTGATTTGGCCTTCAAATCTCAGAATTTCGCATAATATTGCAATTTAAGCAAGTTTTCTTGCATTTTGTTTCGTACGAAAAATCATCGAATTTAGCAATATTTTGATGTTTATCATCCCCTTTTCCTTTATGTGATTTAAACAAAATATCATCGAATTAGGCAATATTTTGCCGTTTTCCACGTTTTTGTGAATTTTCAGTCTATGGGTATTAATTCATATATATACGATAAAAATGATGCAAACACATAATTGATTAGATGATAACCTTAAATACTTCATTTTCAATCATCTATTTGTTTCTCGTTAAAATACTGAGCAAGATATTGAAAAGGGGAGAAGTTCGGTTTTTATTGCATATATCGACGTTTCAGCCGGATTAGAGCGGTTTTACGTGTACATCTTCCCTCGGTAATATAAACGGAAAATCAAGAACATTTTAGTTAATTCTAATGAAAACACATAAAACACGTTTTTTTTTTATCATTTGTATTGGAAACAACATTGTCATATGTCTTTTCTTGGATCTAAATAATACGAAACCTTGCTCAATTATTTGAAGTTAAAATCCTCAAATTTGGTAAAATAGTGACTTTTTCACGTTAATCATGTAGTTTGATATTACGTAAATATATTCATTTTTACCAATATTTCGATACTATTTCATGTAGTATCCCGATACGTGATTTGGCCTTCAAATCTCAGAATTTCGCATAATATTGCAATTTAAGCAAGTTTTCTTGCATTTTGTTTCGTTCGAAAAATCATCGAATTTAGCAATATTTTGATGTTTATTATCCCCTTTTCCTTTATGTGATTTAAACAAAATATCATCGAATTAGGCAATATTTTGCCGTTTTCCACGTTTTTGTGAATTTTCAGTCTATGGGTATTAATTCATATATATACGATAAAAATGATGCAAACACATAATTGATTAGATGATAACCTTAAATACTTCATTTTCAATCATCTATTTGTTTCTCGTTAAAATACTGAGAAAGATATTGAAAAGGGGAGAAGTTCGGTTTTTATTGCATATATCGACGTTTCAGCCGGATTAGAGCGGTTTTACGTGTACATCTTCCCTCGGTAATATAAACGTAAAATCAAGAACATTTTAGTTAATTCTAATGAAAACACATAAAACACGTTTTTTTTTATCATTTGTATTGGAAACTACATTGTCATATGTCTTTTCCTGGATCTAAATAATACGAAACCTTGCTCAATTATTTGAAGTTAAAATCCTCAAATTTGGTAAAATAGTGACTTTTTCACGTTAATCATGTAGTTTGATATTACGTAAATATATTCATTTTTACCAATATTTCGATACTATTTCATGTAGTATTACGATATGTGATTTGGCCTTGAAATCTCAGAATTTCGCATAATATTGCATTTTAAGCAAGTTTTCTTGCATTTTGTTTCGTACGAAAAATCATCGAATTTAGCAATATTTTGACGTTTATCATCCCCTTGTCCTTTATGTGATTTAAACAAAATATCATCGAATTAGGCAATATTTTGCCGTTTTTCCACGTTTTTGTGAATTTTCAGTTTATGGGTATTAATTCATTATATATACGATAAAAATGATGCAAACACATAATTGATTAGATAATAACCTTAAATACTTCATTTTCAATCATCTATTTGTTTCTCGTTAAAATACTGGGTAAGATATTTGAAAGGGGAAGAAGTTCGGTTTTTATTGCATATATCGACGTTTCAGCCGGATTAGAGCGGTTTTACGTGTACATCTTCCCTCCGTAATATAAACGAAAAATCAAGAACATTTTAGTTAATTCTAATGAAAACACATTGTTTTTTTATCATTTGTATTGGAAACAACATTGTCATACGTCTTTTCTTGGATCGAAATAATACGAAACCTCGCTCAATGATTTGAAGTTAAAATCCTCAAACATGGTAAAATAGTGACTTTTTCACGTTAATCACGTAGTTTGATATTACGTAAATATACTAATTTTTACCAATATTTCGATACTATTTCATGTAGTATTACGATATGTGATTTGGCCTTCAAATCTCAGAATTTCGCATAATATTGCATTTTAGGCAAGTTTTCTTCCATTTTATTTCGTACGAAAAATCATCGAATTTAGCAATATTTTGACGTTTATCATCCCCTTTTCCTTTATGTGATTTAAACAAAATATCATCGAATTAGGCAATATTTTGCCGTTTTCCACGTTTTTGTGAATTTTCAGTCTATGGGTATTAATTCATATATATACGATAAAAGTGATGCAAACACATAATTGATTAGATGATAACCTTAAATACTTCATTTTCAATCATCTATTTGTTTCTCGTTAAAATACTGAGTAAGATATTGAAAGGGGGAGAAGTTCGGTTTTTATTGCATATATCGACGTTTCAGCCGGATTAGAGCGGTTTTACGTGTACATCTTCCCTCCGTAATATAAACGAAAAATCAAGAACATTTTAGTTAATTCTAATGAAAACACATTGTTTTTTTATCATTTGTATTGGAAACAACATTGTCATACGTCTTTTCTTGGATCGAAATAATACAAAACCTCGCTCAATGATTTGAAGTTAAAATCCTCAAACATGGTAAAATAGTGACTTTTTCACGTTAATCACGTAGTTTGATATTACGTAAATATACTCATTTTTACCAATATTTCGATACTATTTCATGTAGTATTACGATATGTGATTTGGCCTTCAAATCTCAGAATTTCGCATAATATTGCATTTTAAGCAAGTTTTCTTCCATTTTATTTCGTACGAAAAATCATCGAATTTAGCAATATTTTGACGTTTATCATCCCCTTTTCCTTTATGTGATTTAAACAAAATATCATCGAATTAGGCAATATTTTGCCGTTTTCCACGTTTTTGTGAATTTTCAGTCTATGGGTATTAATTCATATATATACGATAAAAGTGATGCAAACACATAATTGATTAGATGATAACCTTAAATACTTCATTTTCAATCATCTATTTGTTTCTCGTTAAAATACTGAGTAAGATATTGAAAGGGGGAGAAGTTCGGTTTTTATTGCATATATCGACGTTTCAGCCGGATTAGAGCGGTTTTACGTGTACATCTTCCCTCCGTAATATAAACTAAAAATCAAGAACATTTTAGTCAATTCTAATGAAAAAACATTGTTTTTTTATCATTTGTATTGGAAACAACATTGTCATATGTCTTTTCTTGGATCTAAATAATACGAAACCTCGCTCAATGATTTGAAGTTAAAATCCTCAAATTTGGTAAAATAGTGACTTTTTCACGTTAATCATGTAGTTTGATATTACGTAAATATATTCATTTTTACCAATATTTCGATACTATTTCATGTAGTATCCCGATACGTGATTTGGCCTTCAAATCTCAGAATTTCGCATAATATTGCAATTTAAGCAAGTTTTCTTGCATTTTGTTTCGTACGAAAAATCATCGAATTTAGCAATATTTTGATGTTTATCATCCCCTTTTCCTTTATGTGATTTAAACAAAATATCATCGAATTAGGCAATATTTTGCCGTTTTCCACGTTTTTGTGAATTTTCAGTCTATGGGTATTAATTCATATATATACGATAAAAATGATGCAAACACATAATTGATTAGATGATAACCTTAAATACTTCATTTTCAATCATCTATTTGTTTCTCGTTAAAATACTGAGAAAGATATTGAAAAGGGGAGAAGTTCGGTTTTTATTGCATATATCGACGTTTCAGCCGGATTAGAGCGGTTTTACGTGTACATCTTCCCTCGGTAATATAAACGGAAAATCAAGAACATTTTAGTTAATTCTAATGAAAACACATAAAACACGTTTTTTTTTTATCATTTGTATTGGAAACAACATTGTCATATGTCTTTTCTTGGATCTAAATAATACGAAACCTTGCTCAATTATTTGAAGTTAAAATCCTCAAATTTGGTAAAATAGTGACTTTTTCACGTTAATCATGTAGTTTGATATTACGTAAATATATTCATTTTTACCAATATTTCGATACTATTTCATGTAGTATTACGATATGTGATTTGGCCTTCAAATCTCAGAATTTCGCATAATATTGCATTTTAAGCAAGTTTTCTTGCATTTTGTTTCGTACGAAAAATCATCGAATTTAGCAATATTTTGACGTTTATCATCCCCTTGTCCTTTATGTGATTTAAACAAAATATCATCGAATTAGGCAATATTTTGCCGTTTTTCCACGTTTTTGTGAATTTTCAGTTTATGGGTATTAATTCATTATATATACGATAAAAATGATGCAAACACATAATTGATTAGATAATAACCTTAAATACTTCATTTTCAATCATCTATTTGTTTCTCGTTAAAATACTGGGTAAGATATTTGAAAGGGGAAGAAGTTCGGTTTTTATTGCATATATCGACGTTTCAGCCGGATTAGAGCGGTTTTACGTGTACATCTTCCCTCCGTAATATAAACGAAAAATCAAGAACATTTTAGTTAATTCTAATGAAAACACATTGTTTTTTTATCATTTGTATTGGAAACAACATTGTCATACGTCTTTTCTTGGATCGAAATAATACGAAACCTCGCTCAATGATTTGAAGTTAAAATCCTCAAACATGGTAAAATAGTGACTTTTTCACGTTAATCACGTAGTTTGATATTACGTAAATATACTAATTTTTACCAATATTTCGATACTATTTCATGTAGTATTACGATATGTGATTTGGCCTTCAAATCTCAGAATTTCGCATAATATTGCATTTTAAGCAAGTTTTCTTCCATTTTATTTCGTACGAAAAATCATCGAATTTAGCAATATTTTGACGTTTATCATCCCCTTTTCCTTTATGTGATTTAAACAAAATATCATCGAATTAGGCAATATTTTGCCGTTTTCCACGTTTTTGTGAATTTTCAGTCTATGGGTATTAATTCATATATATACGATAAAAGTGATGCAAACACATAATTGATTAGATGATAACCTTAAATACTTCATTTTCAATCATCTATTTGTTTCTCGTTAAAATACTGAGTAAGATATTGAAAGGGGGAGAAGTTCGGTTTTTATTGCATATATCGACGTTTCAGCCGGATTAGAGCGGTTTTACGTGTACATCTTCCCTCCGTAATATAAACTAAAAATCAAGAACATTTTAGTCAATTCTAATGAAAAAACATTGTTTTTTTATCATTTGTATTGGAAACAACATTGTCATATGTCTTTTCTTGGATCTAAATAATACGAAACCTCGCTCAATGATTTGAAGTTAAAATCCTCAAATTTGGTAAAATAGTGACTTTTTCACGTTAATCATGTAGTTTGATATTACGTAAATATATTCATTTTTACCAATATTTCGATACTATTTCATGTAGTATCCCGATACGTGATTTGGCCTTCAAATCTCAGAATTTCGCATAATATTGCAATTTAAGCAAGTTTTCTTGCATTTTGTTTCGTACGAAAAATCATCGAATTTAGCAATATTTTGATGTTTATCATCCCCTTTTCCTTTATGTGATTTAAACAAAATATCATCGAATTAGGCAATATTTTGCCGTTTTCCACGTTTTTGTGAATTTTCAGTCTATGGGTATTAATTCATATATATACGATAAAAATGATGCAAACACATAATTGATTAGATGATAACCTTAAATACTTCATTTTCAATCATCTATTTGTTTCTCGTTAAAATACTGAGCAAGATATTGAAAAGGGGAGAAGTTCGGTTTTTATTGCATATATCGACGTTTCAGCCGGATTAGAGCGGTTTTACGTGTACATCTTCCCTCGGTAATATAAACGGAAAATCAAGAACATTTTAGTTAATTCTAATGAAAACACATAAAACACGTTTTTTTTTATCATTTGTATTGGAAACTACATTGTCATATGTCTTTTCTTGGATCTAAATAATACGAAACCTTGCTCAATTATTTGAAGTTAAAATCCTCAAATTTGGTAAAATAGTGACTTTTTCACGTTAATCATGTAGTTTGATATTACGTAAATATATTCATTTTTACCAATATTTCGATACTATTTCATGTAGTATTACGATATGTGATTTGGCCTTCAAATCTCAGAATTTCCGCATAATATTGCATTTTAAGCAAGTTTTCTTCCATTTTGTTTCGTACGAAAAATCATCGAATTTAGCAATATTTTGACGTTTATCATCCCCTTTTCCTTTATGTGATTTAAACAAAATATCATCGAATTAGGCAATATTTTGCCGTTTTCCACGTTTTTGTGAATTTTCAGTCTATGGGTATTCTTGAGGTTATCTTGAGATGATTTCGGGGCTTTAGTGTCCCCGCGGCCCGGTCCTCGACCAGGCCTCCACCCCCAGGAAGCAGCCCGTGACAGCTGACTAACACCCAGGTACCTATTTACTGCTAGGTAACAGGGGCATTCAGGGTGAAAGAAACTTTTGCCCATTTGTTTCTGCCTCGTGCGGGAATCGAACCCGCGCCACAGAATTACGAGCCCTGCGCGCTATCCACCAGGCTACGAGGCCCCCAATATTGCAATTTAAGCAAGTTTTCTTGCATTTTGTTTCGTACGAAAAATCATCGAATTTAGCAATATTTTGATGTTTATCATCCCCTTTTCCTTTATGTGATTTAAACAAAATATCATCGAATTAGGCAATATTTTGCCGTTTTCCACGTTTTTGTGAATTTTCAGTCTATGGGTATTAATTCATATATATACGATAAAAGTGATGCAAACACATAATTGATTAGATGATAACCTTAAATACTTCATTTTCAATCATCTATTTGTTTCTCGTTAAAATACTGAGTAAGATATTGAAAGGGGGAGAAGTTCGGTTTTTATTGCATATATCGACGTTTCAGCCGTATTAGAGCGGTTTTACGTGTACATCTTCCCTCCGTAATATAAACTAAAAATCAAGAACATTTTAGTTAATTCTAATGAAAATACATTGTTTTTTTTATCATTTGTATTGGAAACATCATTGTCATATGTCTTTTCTTGGATCTAAATAATACGAAACCTCGCTCAATGATTTGCAGTTAAAATCCTCAAATATGGTAAAATAGTGACTTTTTTACACGTTAATCATGTAGTTTGATATTACGTATATATATTCTTTTTTACCAATATTTCGATACTATTTCATGTAGTATTTCGATATGTGATTTGGCCTTCAAATCTCAGAATTTCGCATAATATTGCATTTTAAGCAAGTTTTCTTCCATTTTGTTTCGTACGAAAAATCATCGAATTTAGCAATATTTTGACGTTTATCATCCCCTTTTCCTTGATGTGATTTAAACAAAATATCATCGAATTAGGCAATATTTTGCCGTTTTCCACGTTTTTGTGAATTTTCAGCCTATTGGTAATAATTCATATATATACGATAAAAATGATGCAAACACATAATTGATTAGATGATAACCTTAAATACTTCATTTTCAATCATCTATTTGTTTCTCGTTAAAATACTGAGTAAGATATTGAAAAGGGGATAAATTCGGTTTTTATTGCATATATCGACGTTTCAGCCGGATTAGAGCGGTTTTACGTGTACATCTTCCCTCAGTAATATAAACGGAAAATCGAGAACATTTTAGTCAATTCTAATGAAAAAACATTGTTTTTTTATCATTTGTATTGGAAACAACATTGTCATATGTCTTTTCTTGGATCTAAATAATACGAAACCTCTCTCAATGATTTGAAGTTAAAATCCTCAAATTTGGTAAAATAGTGACTTTTTCACGTTAATCATGTAGTTTGATATTACGTAAATATATTCATTTTTACCAATATTTCGATACTATTTCATGTAGTATCACGATACGTGATTTGGCCTTCAAATCTCAGAATTTCGCATAATATTGCAATTTAAGCAAGTTTTATTGCATTTTGTTTCGTACGAAAAATCATCGAATTTAGCAATATTTTGATGTTTATCATCCCCTTTTCCTTTATGTGATTTAAACAAAATATCATCGAATTAGGCAATATTTTGCCGTTTTCCACGTTTTTGTGAATTTTCAGTCTATGGGTATTAATTCATATATATACGACAAAAATGATGCAAACACATAATTGATTAGATGATAACCTTAAATACTTCATTTTCAATCATCTATTTGTTTCTCGTTAAAATACTGAGCAAGATATTGAAAAGGGGAGAAGTTCGGTTTTTATTGCATATATCGACGTTTCAGCCGGATTAGAGCGGTTTTACGTGTACATCTTCCCTCGGTAATATAAACGGAAAATCAAGAACATTTTAGTTAATTCTAATGAAAACACATAAAACACGTTTTTTTTTTATCATTTGTATTGGAACATTGTCATATGTCTTTTCTTGGATCTAAATAATACGAAACCTTGCTCAATTATTTGAAGTTAAAATCCTCAAATTTGGTAAAATAGTGACTTTTTCACGTTAATCATGTAGTTTGATATTACGTAAATATATTCATTTTTACCAATATTTCGATACTATTTCATGTAGTATTTCGATATGTGATTTGGCCTTCAAATCTCAGAATTTCGCATAATATTGCAATTTAAGCAAGTTTTCTTGCATTTTGTTTCGTACGAAAAATCATCGAATTTAGCAATATTTTGACGTTTATCATCCCCTTTTCCTTTATGTGATTTAAACAAAATATCATCGAATTAGGCAATATTTTGCCGTTTTTCAACGTTTTTGTGAATTTTCAGTTTATGGGTATTAATTCATTATATATACGATAAAAATGATGCAAACACATAATTGATTAGATAATAACCTTAAATACTTCATTTTCAATCATCTATTTGTTTCTCGTTAAAATACTGAGTAAGATATTGAAAGGGGGAGAAGTTCGGTTTTTATTGCATATATCGACGTTTTAGCCGGATTAGAGTGGTTTTACGTGTACATTTTCCCTCCGTAATATAAACGGAAAATCAAGAACATTTTAGTTAAATCTAATGAAAACACATTGTTTTTTTATTATTTGTATTGGAAACAACATTGTCATATGTCTTTTCTTGGATCTAAATAATACAAAACCTCGCTCAATGATTTGAAGTTAAAATCCACAAACATGGTAAAATAGTGACTTTTTCATGTTAATCATGTAGTTTGATATTACGTAAATATACTCATTTTTACCAATATTTCGATACTATTTCATGTAGTATTACGATATGTGATTTGGCCTTCAAATCTCAGAATTTCGCATAATATTGCATTTTAAGTAAGTTTTCTTCCATTTTATTTCGTACGAAAAATCATCGAATTTAGCAATATTTTGACGTTTATCATCCCCTTTTCCTTTATGTGATATAAACAAAATATCATCAAATTAGGCAATATTTTGCCGTTTTCCACGTTTTTGTGAATTTTCAGTCTATGGGTATTAATTCATATATATACGATAAAAGTGATGCAAACACATAATTGATTAGATGATAACCTTAAATACTTCATTTTCAATCATCTATTTGTTTCTCGTTAAAATACTGAGTAAGATATTGAAAGGGGGAGAAGTTCGGTTTTTATTGCATATATCGACGTTTCAGCCGGATTAGAGCGGTTTTACGTGTACATCTTCCCTCCGTAATATAAACTAAAAATCAAGAACATTTTAGTCAATTCTAATGAAAAAACATTGTTTTTTTATCATTTGTATTGGAAACAACATTGTCATATGTCTTTTCTTGGATCTAAATAATACGAAACCTCGCTCAATGATTTGAAGTTAAAATCCTCAAATTTGGTAAAATAGTGACTTTTTCACGTTAATCATGTAGTTTGATATTACGTAAATATATTCATTTTTACCAATATTTCGATACTATTTCATGTAGTATCCCGATACGTGATTTGGCCTTCAAATCTCAGAATTTCGCATAATATTGCAATTTAAGCAAGTTTTCTTGCATTTTGTTTCGTACGAAAAATCATCGAATTTAGCAATATTTTGATGTTTATCATCCCCTTTTCCTTTATGTGATTTAAACAAAATATCATCGAATTAGGCAATATTTTGCCGTTTTCCACGTTTTTGTGAATTTTCAGTCTATGGGTATTAATTCATATATATACGATAAAAATGATGCAAACACATAATTGATTAGATGATAACCTTAAATACTTCATTTTCAATCATCTATTTGTTTCTCGTTAAAATACTGAGAAAGATATTGAAAAGGGGAGAAGTTCGGTTTTTATTGCATATATCGACGTTTCAGCCGGATTAGAGCGGTTTTACGTGTACATCTTCCCTCGGTAATATAAACGGAAAATCAAGAACATTTTAGTTAATTCTAATGAAAACACATAAAACACGTTTTTTTTTATCATTTGTATTGGAAACTACATTGTCATATGTCTTTTCTTGGATCTAAATAATACGAAACCTTGCTCAATTATTTGAAGTTAAAATCCTCAAATTTGGTAAAATAGTGACTTTTTCACGTTAATCATGTAGTTTGATATTACGTAAATATATTCATTTTTACCAATATTTCGATACTATTTCATGTAGTATTACGATATGTGATTTGGCCTTGAAATCTCAGAATTTCGCATAATATTGCATTTTAAGCAAGTTTTCTTGCATTTTGTTTCGTACGAAAAATCATCGAATTTAGCAATATTTTGACGTTTATCATCCCCTTCTCCTCTATGTGATTTAAACAAAATATCATCGAATTAGGCAATATTTTGCCGTTTTTCCACGTTTTTGTGAATTTTCAGTTTATGGGTATTAATTCATTATATATACGATAAAAATGATGCAAACACATAATTGATTAGATAATGACCTTAAATACTTCATTTTCAATCATCTATTTGTTTCTCGTTAAAATACTGGGTAAGATATTGAAAGGGGGAGAAGTTCGGTTTTTATTGCATATATCGACGTTTCAGCCGGATTAGAGCGGTTTTACGTGTACATCTTCCCTCCGAAATATAAACGAAAAATCAAGAACATTTTAGTTAATTCTAATGAAAACACATTGTTTTTTTTTCATTTGTATTGGAAACAACATTGTCATATGTCTTTTCTTGGATCTAAATAATACGAAACCTCGCTCAATGATTTGAAGTTAAAATCCTCAAATTTGGTAAAATAGTGACTTTTTCACGTTAATCATGTAGTTTGATATTACGTAAATATATTCATTTTTACCAATATTTCGATACTATTTCATGTAGTATCACGATACGTGATTTGGCCTTCAAATCTCAGAATTTCGCATAATATTGCAATTTAAGCAAGTTTTCTTGCATTTTGTTTCGTACGAAAAATCATCGAATTTAGCAATATTTTGATGTTTATCATCCCCTTTTCCTTTATGTGATTTAAACAAAATATCATCGAATTAGGCAATATTTTGCCGTTTTCCACGTTTTTGTGAATTTTCAGTCTATGGGTATTAATTCATATATATACGATAAAAATGATGCAAACACATAATTGATTAGATGATAACCTTAAATACTTCATTTTCAATCATCTATTTGTTTCTCGTTAAAATACTGAGCAAGATATTGAAAAGGGGAGATGTTCGGTTTTTATTGCATATATCGACGTTTCAGCCGGATTAGAGCGGTTTTACGTGTACATCTTCCCTCGGTAATATAAACGGAAAATCAAGAACATTTTAGTTAATTCTAATGAAAACACATAAAACACGTTTTTTTTTATCATTTGTATTGGAAACTACATTGTCATATGTCTTTTCTTGGATCTAAATAATACGAAACCTTGCTCAATTATTTGAAGTTAAAATCCTCAAATTTGGTAAAATAGTGACTTTTTCACGTTAATCATGTAGTTTGATATTACGTAAATATATTCATTTTTACCAATATTTCGATACTATTTCATGTAATATTACGATATGTGATTTGGCCTTGAAATCTCAGAATTTCGCATAATATTGCATTTTAAGCAAGTTTTCTTGCATTTTGTT
This sequence comes from Procambarus clarkii, assembly GCF_040958095.1. NCBI lineage: Eukaryota > Metazoa > Arthropoda > Malacostraca > Decapoda > Cambaridae > Procambarus > Procambarus clarkii. The sequence goes on along the minus strand of NW_027189308.1, from coordinate 8,489 downwards.
TCGTACGCAAAATCATCGAATTTAGCAATATTTTGACGTTTATCATCCCCTTCTCCTTTATGTGATTTAAACAAAATATCATCGAATTAGGCAATATTTTGCCGTTTTTCCACGTTTTTGTGAATTTTCAGTTTATGGGTATTAATTCATTATATATACGATAAAAATGATGCAAACACATAATTGATTAGATAATAACCTTAAATACTTCATTTTCAATCATCTATTTGTTTCTCGTTAAAATACTGAGTAAGATATTGAAAGGGGGAGAAGTTCGGTTTTTATTGCATATATCGACGTTTCAGCCGGATTAGAGCGGTTTTACGTGTACATCTTCCCTCCGTAATATAAACGAAAAATCAAGAACATTTTAGTTAATTCTAATGAAAACACATTGTTTTTTATCATTTGTATTGGAAACAACATTGTCATATGTCTTTTCTTGGATCGAAATAATACGAAACCTCGCTCAATGATTTGAAGTTAAAATCCTCAAACATGGTTAAATAGTGACTTTTTCACGTTAATCACGTAGTTTGATATTACGTAAATATACTCATTTTTACCAATATTTCGATACTATTTCATGTAGTATTACGATATGTGATTTGGCCTTCAAATCTCAGAATTTCGCATAATATTGCATTTTAAGCAAGTTTTCTTCCATTTTGTTTCGTACGAAAAATCATCGAATTTAGCAATATTTTGATGTTTATCATCCCCTTTTGCTCTATGTGATTTAAACAAAATATCATCGAATTAGGCAATATTTTGCCGTTTTCCACGCTTTTGTGAATTTTCAGTCTATGGGTATTAATTCATATATATACGATAAAAGTGATGCAAACACATAATTGATTAGATAATAACCTTAAATACTTCATTTTCAATCATCTATTTGTTTCTCGTTAAAATACTGAGTAAGATATTAAAAGGGGGAGAAGTTCGGTTTTTATTGCATATATCGACGTTTCAGCCGGATTAGAGCGGTTTTACGTGTACATCTTCCCTCCGTAATATAAACTAAAAATCAAGAACATTTTAGTCAATTCTAATGAAAAAACATTGTTTTTTTATCATTTGTATTGGAAACAACATTGTCATATGTCTTTTCTTGGATCTAAATAATACGAAACCTCGCTCAATGATTTGAAGTTAAAATCCTCAAATTTGGTAAAATAGTGACTTTTTCACGTTAATCATGTAGTTTGATATTACGCAAATATATTCATTTTTACCAATATTTCGATACTATTTCATGTAGTATTACGATATGTGATTTGGCCTTCAAATCTCAGAATTTCGCATAATATTGCATTTTAAGCAAGTTTTCTTCCATTTTGTTTCGTACGAAAAATCATCGAATTTAGCAATATTTTGACGTTTATCATCCCCTTTTCCTTTATGTGATTTAAACAAAATATCATCGAATTAGGCAATATTTTGCCGTTTTCCACGTTTTTGTGAATTTTCAGTCTATGGGTATTAATTCATATATATATACGATAAAAGTGATGCAAACACATAATTGATTAGATGATAACCTTAAATACTTCATTTTCAATCATCTATTTGTTTCTCGTTAAAATACTGAGTAAGATATTGAAAGGGGGAGAAGTTCGGTTTTTATTGCATATATCGACGTTTCAGCCGTATTAGAGCGGTTTTACGTGTACATCTTCCCTCCGTAATATAAACTAAAAATCAAGAACATTTTAGTTAATTCTAATGAAAATACATTGTTTTTTTTATCATTTGTATTGGAAACAACATTGTCATATGTCTTTTCTTGGATCTAAATAATACGAAACCTTGCTCAATTATTTGAAGTTAAAATCCTCAAATTTGGTAAAATAGTGACTTTTTCACGTTAATCATGTAGTTTGATATTACGTAAATATATTCATTTTTACCAATATTTCGATACTATTTCATGTAGTATTACGATATGTGATTTGGCCTTCAAATCTCAGAATTTCGCATAATATTGCATTTTAAGCAAGTTTTCTTCCATTTTGTTTCGTACGAAAAATCATCGAATTTAGCAATATTTTGACGTTTATCATCCCCTTTTCCTTTATGTGATTTAAACAAAATATCATCGAATTAGGCAATATTTTGCCGTTTTCCACGCTTTTGTGAATTTTCAGTCTATGGGTATTAATTCATATATATACGATAAAAGTGATGCAAACACATAATTGATTAGATAATAACCTTAAATACTTCATTTTCAATCATCTATTTGTTTCTCGTTAAAATACTGAGTAAGATATTAAAAGGGGGAGAAGTTCGGTTTTTATTGCATATATCGACGTTTCAGCCGGATTAGAGCGGTTTTACGTGTACATCTTCCCTCCGTAATATAAACTAAAAATCAAGAACATTTTAGTCAATTCTAATGAAAAAACATTGTTTTTTTATCATTTGTATTGGAAACAACATTGTCATATGTCTTTTCTTGGATCTAAATAATACGAAACCTCGCTCAATGATTTGAAGTTAAAATCCTCAAATTTGGTAAAATAGTGACTTTTTCACGTTAATCACGTAGTTTGATATTACGTAAATATACTCATTTTTACCAATATTTCGATACTATTTCATGTAGTATTACGATATGTGATTTGGCCTTCAAATCTCAGAATTTCGCATAATATTGCATTTTAAGCAAGTTTTCTTCCATTTTGTTTCGTACGAAAAATCATCGAATTTAGCAATATTTTGATGTTTATCATCCCCTTTTGCTCTATGTGATTTAAACAAAATATCATCGAATTAGGCAATATTTTGCCGTTTTCCACGCTTTTGTGAATTTTCAGTCTATGGGTATTAATTCATATATATACGATAAAAGTGATGCAAACACATAATTGATTAGATAATAACCTTAAATACTTCATTTTCAATCATCTATTTGTTTCTCGTTAAAATACTGAGTAAGATATTAAAAGGGGGAGAAGTTCGGTTTTTATTGCATATATCGACGTTTCAGCCGGATTAGAGCGGTTTCACGTGTACATCTTCCCTCCGTAATATAAACTAAAAATCAAGAACATTTTAGTCAATTCTAATGAAAAAACATTGTTTTTTTATCATTTGTATTGGAAACAACATTGTCATATGTCTTTTCTTGGATCTAAATAATACGAAACCTCGCTCAATGATTTGAAGTTAAAATCCTCAAATTTGGTAAAATAGTGACTTTTTCACGTTAATCATGTAGTTTGATATTACGCAAATATATTCATTTTTACCAATATTTCGATACTATTTCATGTAGTATTACGATATGTGATTTGGCCTTCAAATCTCAGAATTTCGCATAATATTGCATTTTAAGCAAGTTTTCTTCCATTTTGTTTCGTACGAAAAATCATCGAATTTAGCAATATTTTGACGTTTATCATCCCCTTTTCCTTTATGTGATTTAAACAAAATATCATCGAATTAGGCAATATTTTGCCGTTTTCCACGTTTTTGTGAATTTTCAGTCTATGGGTATTAATTCATATATATATACGATAAAAGTGATGCAAACACATAATTGATTAGATGATAACCTTAAATACTTCATTTTCAATCATCTATTTGTTTCTCGTTAAAATACTGAGTAAGATATTGAAAGGGGGAGAAGTTCGGTTTTTATTGCATATATCGACGTTTCAGCCGTATTAGAGCGGTTTTACGTGTACATCTTCCCTCCGTAATATAAACTAAAAATCAAGAACATTTTAGTTAATTCTAATGAAAATACATTGTTTTTTTTATCATTTGTATTGGAAACAACATTGTCATATGTCTTTTCTTGGATCTAAATAATACGAAACCTTGCTCAATTATTTGAAGTTAAAATCCTCAAATTTGGTAAAATAGTGACTTTTTCACGTTAATCATGTAGTTTGATATTACGTAAATATATTCATTTTTACCAATATTTCGATACTATTTCATGTAGTATTACGATATGTGATTTGGCCTTCAAATCTCAGAATTTCGCATAATATTGCATTTTAAGCAAGTTTTCTTCCATTTTGTTTCGTACGAAAAATCATCGAATTTAGCAATATTTTGACGTTTATCATCCCCTTTTCCTTTATGTGATTTAAACAAAATATCATCGAATTAGGCAATATTTTGCCGTTTTCCACGCTTTTGTGAATTTTCAGTCTATGGGTATTAATTCATATATATACGATAAAAGTGATGCAAACACATAATTGATTAGATAATAACCTTAAATACTTCATTTTCAATCATCTATTTGTTTCTCGTTAAAATACTGAGTAAGATATTAAAAGGGGGAGAAGTTCGGTTTTTATTGCATATATCGACGTTTCAGCCGGATTAGAGCGGTTTTACGTGTACATCTTCCCTCCGTAATATAAACTAAAAATCAAGAACATTTTAGTCAATTCTAATGAAAAAACATTGTTTTTTTATCATTTGTATTGGAAACAACATTGTCATATGTCTTTTCTTGGATCTAAATAATACGAAACCTCGCTCAATGATTTGAAGTTAAAATCCTCAAATTTGGTAAAATAGTGACTTTTTCACGTTAATCATGTAGTTTGATATTACGTAAATATATTCATTTTTACCAATATTTCGATACTATTTCATGTAGTATTACGATATGTGATTTGGCCTTCAAATCTCAGAATTTCGCATAATATTGCATTTTAAGCAAGTTTTCTTCCATTTTGTTTCGTACGAAAAATCATCGAATTTAGCAATATTTTGACGTTTATCATCCCCTTTTCCTTTATGTGATTTAAACAAAATATCATCGAATTAGGCAATATTTTGCCGTTTTCCAAGTTTTTGTGAATTTTCAGTCTATGGGTATTAATTCATATATAGACGATAAAAGTGATGCAAACACATAATTGATTAGATGATAACCTTAAATACTTCATTTTCAATCATCTATTTGTTTCTCGTTAAAATACTGAGTAAGATATTGAAAGGGGGAGAAGTTCGGTTTTTATTGCATATATCGACGTTTCAGCCGTATTAGAGCGGTTTTACGTGTACATCTTCCCTCCGTAATATAAACTAAAAATCAAGAACATTTTAGTCAATTCTAATGAAAAAACATTGTTTTTTTATCATTTGTATTGGAAACAACATTGTCATATGTCTTTTCTTGGATCTAAATAATACGAAACCTCGCTCAATGATTTGAAGTTAAAATCCTCAAATTTGGTAAAATAGTGACTTTTTCACGTTAATCATGTAGTTTGATATTACGTAAATATATTCATTTTTACCAATATTTCGATACTATTTCATGTAGTATCCCGATACGTGATTTGGCCTTCAAATCTCAGAATTTCGCATAATATTGCAATTTAAGCAAGTTTTCTTGCATTTTGTTTCGTACGAAAAATCATCGAATTTAGCAATATTTTGATGTTTATCATCCCCTTTTCCTTTATGTGATTTAAACAAAATATCATCGAATTAGGCAATATTTTGCCGTTTTCCACGTTTTTGTGAATTTTCAGTCTATGGGTATTAATTCATATATATACGATAAAAATGATGCAAACACATAATTGATTAGATGATAACCTTAAATACTTCATTTTCAATCATCTATTTGTTTCTCGTTAAAATACTGAGAAAGATATTGAAAAGGGGAGAAGTTCGGTTTTTATTGCATATATCGACGTTTCAGCCGGATTAGAGCGGTTTTACGTGTACATCTTCCCTCGGTAATATAAACGGAAAATCAAGAACATTTTAGTTAATTCTAATGAAAACACATAAAACACGTTTTTTTTTATCATTTGTATTGGAAACTACATTGTCATATGTCTTTTCTTGGATCTAAATAATACGAAACCTTGCTCAATTATTTGAAGTTAAAATCCTCAAATTTGGTAAAATAGTGACTTTTTCACGTTAATCATGTAGTTTGATATTACGTAAATATATTCATTTTTACCAATATTTCGATACTATTTCATGTAGTATTACGATATGTGATTTGGCCTTGAAATCTCAGAATTTCGCATAATATTGCATTTTAAGCAAGTTTTCTTGCATTTTGTTTCGTACGAAAAATCATCGAATTTAGCAATATTTTGACGTTTATCATCCCCTTCTCCTTTATGTGATTTAAACAAAATATCATCGAATTAGGCAATATTTTGCCGTTTTTCCACGTTTTTGTGAATTTTCAGTTTATGGGTATTAATTCATTATATATACGATAAAAATGATGCAAACACATAATTGATTAGATAATAACCTTAAATACTTCATTTTCAATCATCTATTTGTTTCTCGTTAAAATACTGAGTAAGATATTGAAAGGGGGAGAAGTTCGGTTTTTATTGCATATATCGACGTTTCAGCCGGATTAGAGCGGTTTTACGTGTACATCTTCCCTCCGTAATATAAACTAAAAATCAAGAACATTTTAGTTAATTCTAATGAAAACACATTGTTTTTTATCATTTGTATTGGAAACAACATTGTCATATGTCTTTTCTTGGATCGAAATAATACGAAACCTCGCTCAATGATTTGAAGTTAAAATCCTCAAACATGGTTAAATAGTGACTTTTTCACGTTAATCACGTAGTTTGATATTACGTAAATATCCTCATTTTTACCAATATTTCGATACTATTTCATGTAGTATTACGATATGTGATTTGGCCTTGAAATCTCAGAATTTCGCATAATATTGCATTTTAAGCAAGTTTTCTTCCATTTTGTTTCGTACGAAAAATCATCGAATTTAGCAATATTTTGACGTTTATCATCCCCTTTTCCTTTATGTGATTTAAACAAAATATCATCGAATTAGGCAATATTTTGCCGTTTTCCACGCTTTTGTGAATTTTCAGTCTATGGGTATTAATTCATATATATTCGACAAAAATGATGCAAACACATAATTGATTAGATGATAACCTTAAATACTTCATTTTCAATCATCTATTTGTTTCTCGTTAAAATACTGAGCAAGATATTGAAAAGGGGAGAAGTTCGGTTTTTATTGCATATATCGACGTTTCAGCCGGATTAGAGCGGTTTTACGTGTACATCTTCCCTCGATAATATAAACGGAAAATCAAGAACATTTTAGTTAATTCTAATGAAAACACATAAAACACGTTTTTTTTTTATCATTTGTATTGGAAACAACATTGTCATATGTCTTTTCTTGGATCTAAATAATACGAAACCTTGCTCAATTATTTGAAGTTAAAATCCTCAAATTTGGTAAAATAGTGACTTTTTCACGTTAATCATGTAGTTTGATATTACGTAAATATATTCATTTTTACCAATATTTCGATACTATTTCATGTAGTATTTCGATATGTGATTTGGCCTTCAAATCTCAGAATTTCGCATAATATTGCATTTTAAGCAAGTTTTCTTGCATTTTGTTTCGTACGAAAAATCATCGAATTTAGCAATATTTTGACGTTTATCATCCCCTTTTCCTTTATGTGCTATAAACAAAATATCATCGAATTAGGCAATATTTTGCCGTTTTTCAACGTTTTTGTGAATTTTCAGTTTATGGGTATTAATTCATTATATATACGATAAAAATGATGCAAACACATAATTGATTAGATAATAACCTTAAATACTTCATTTTCAATCATCTATTTGTTTCTCGTTAAAATACTGAGTAAGATGTTGAAAGGGGGAGAAGTTCGGTTTTTATTGCATATATCGACGTTTTAGCCGGATTAGAGTGGTTTTACGTGTACATTTTCCCTCCGTAATATAAACGGAAAATCAAGAACATTTTAGTTAATTCTAATGAAAACACATTGTTTGTTTATTATTTGTATTGGAAACAACATTGTCATATGTCTTTTCTTGGATCTAAATAATACAAAACCTCGCTCAATGATTTGAAGTTAAAATCCACAAACATGGTAAAATAGTGACTTTTTCATGTTAATCATGTAGTTTGATATTACGTAAATATACTCATTTTTACCAATATTTCGATACTATTTCATGTAGTATTACGATATGTGATTTGGCCTTGAAATCTCAGGATTTCGCATAATATTGCATTTTAAGCAAGTTTTCTTGCATTTTGTTTGGTACGCAAAATCATCGTATTTAGCAATATTTTGACGTTTATCATCCCCTTCTCCTTTATGTGATTTAAACAAAATATCATCGAATTAGGCAATATTTTGCCGTTTTTCAACGTTTTTGTGAATTTTCAGTTTATGGGTATTAATTCATTATATATACGATAAAAATGATGCAAACACATAATTGATTAGATAATAACCTTAAATACTTCATTTTCAATCATCTATTTGTTTCTCGTTAAAATACTGGGTAAGATATTGAAAGGGGGAGAAGTTCGGTTTTTATTGCATATATCGACGTTTCAGCCGGATTAGAGCGGTTTTACGTGTACATCTTCCCTCCGTAATATAAACGAAAAATCAAGAACATTTTAGTTAATTCTAATGAAAACACATTGT